>NC_088415.1:31700969-31745969 GCF_034236695.1 Oncorhynchus nerka | reverse complement strand
TATTTTTATGAGCATGACCTTATTTCTATTACAGGATATTGGATGACTGGGATTCATATTCCATTCACCCAGTTCAATGTAACATCGATAGGTTTAGGCTACTACATGATACTAGAATTGTCCCTATACCCGTCATGAGGTTGCTACAACCTAGTCTATGAATGAAAGTTTACAACGTAGGTCGAGAGACACATTTGAAGTGACAGACAGTGACACATTCAATACCGCCTTGCACACTCTTGCCTGCAACAGTCCAGCAGTTGCAAACTGTTGGACAATTTCAGGTATGTTTATCCCCGTTTGGTTCCGCTTAAGAAACTTTTTTTCAACAGAATTGTCGGAATGAATACACCCCTGATCACGTGTAAACAGAGTTCACTCTCATAACAGCTACGTTGATTTCTTCCCATAGTCAGCATAGCCAATAGAACTAACGCGGTAGTAAACCCGCTAAATCATGCAGTAACGTTACAGTGTATAGTCAGTAAGCAGTTACACCGGCAGGCCCCGGTGGCAATACATTTGTAAAACCAAAAGCTTACCTTGACTTGGAAGAGTTCCAGTGTTGTGTTGGATAGTCATAGCCAGCTAGCTAAGATAGCATCCCTCTGTTTGAGCAGGGTGTTTCAATAGGCTAAACTAGTAAGTAAAACTGAAAGTGAAAAAAATGACAATCTCTCTCTATTTCTCTCTTGCTCCTCTTTCATTTTGGAAGAAATTAATTTGTTCCAAACTGTTGTCTTTCTCTCTTTTTTGTCAGCTACTCACCACATGCTATACACCGCAGTGCTAGCTAGCTGTAGCTTATGCTTTCAGTACTAGATTCATTCTCTGATCCTTTGATTGGGTGGACAACATGTCAGTTCATGCTGCAAGAACTCTGATAGGTTGGAGGACGTCCTCCAGAAGTTGTCATAATTACTGTGTAAGTCTATGGATGCGGGTGAAAACCATGTTCCTCTAGGTTTTGTATTGAAGTCAATGTACCCAGAGGAGGACAGAAGCTAGCTGTCCTCCAGCTACACCAAAGTGGGAAAGGAGGATACCTAGTCAGTTGTACAACTGAATGCATTCATCTGAAATGTGTGTTCTGCATTTAACCCAACCCCTCTGAATCAGAGAGCCATAATCAACGTCCACATCATTGGCACCCGGGGAACAGTGGGTTAACTGCCTTGCTCAGGGGCAGAATGACATATTTTTACCTTGTCAGCTCTGGGATTCGATCCAGCAACCTTTTGGTTGCTGGCCCAACGCTCTAACCTAGGCTACCTGATGCTACCCTACAGAGTGATGTTGAGGCTGCTGTAGACTTTATTTTCAAATAGTGTGTTTTAATCGGTTATTTGGTGACATGTTTAGTATAGTTTTATGAAAAAGTATAATATTTGTCATGTTTTACAATTTACATTCTTATGAAATTCAGTGAGGAGGATGGCCCTCCCCTTCCTCCTCTGAGGAGCCTCCACTGGCGCACACATCTGTGTGAGTTGTTTGATGACAAGGCTGATTTATAGACTGGATTGTAAGTTAATCATAATCTTTTTAATTCTTCTTAGAAAGTCTCTGTTCACCAGTCAGTAATAGGGATTAGTGGTCAGACTCAGAGAAGCAGACAGACGGGTGTTCAGCTCACAGGAATGGATTTAACAGTTAATTGGAACAGACAGAGAGATAAACTGACTTTACTCTGTTAGGTCTGTAGCTATGACATAATGCCTGCTTTTCACTGGAACATTGCCAGGACATTATCCTCAGTTCTCTGCTCTCGCTGCTCCCCCTCTCCCAGACTCCTTTTAGGTGTCAGCCGGCAGCGGGCTGTGGTCAGCGGGACACAATGCCTCCATATCAGTATTACTCAGCTAATTCCCCTCGCCCTGACCCTTCACGCCTCCGCGCCGGCCGCCCAAAGATTAGCGCTCGCCGCTCGGCTACATCAAGAAGTCTTTGTCCTGGTGGAAGCTCTGTCTGTCTGTCTGTCTGTCTGTCTGTCTGTCTGTCTGTCTGTCTGTCTGTCTGTCTGTCTGTAGGCCTCCTCTCCTCTCCATGGTATCTGGCTGCCTGGCTGTGCTGTGCTCTGACTGTGCAAATATAGGCAACGTTCCCGATGTGTGACCATGAAGTAGGGCAGCAGCAGCTCTGGAGGAATGGAGCTGCTGGTAAAATATAGTTAGAGGGACACTATAAAAATACAAGGCATACATAATGTTCCCCCCATGGAATAGTGAATATGAGGCTAGTTACAAGCTCAAAGGCAGTAGGACAGACTCTTGCATATTTCCCCAAAGTAGGTAGTAAATCCAGCTGTAACTGGCAGACTTGTAGTCAGTCCTGTACCCATCATACCCGTGCACCCTACTCTGTGTGCGGTACATCTATGTGTATGTACACTCCCCTGCACCCCGTCTTTCGGCACAGCTGCTGTGGGGAGTGAGCCGGGCCCAGCCAGGGCTGGATGGAGGAGGTCATCACTCATTGGTTTTATGCTGACAGGAAGTCTGTGTACTCCCTGGCTCCACCTGGGTCTCTATGTGTCTTTGAAAGGAGCAGCAGAAGAATGCAGCAGGCAGGGGTCGGCTGGTTGGCTGTGGGCTGGCTGGCTCTGGGCTGGCTGGCTCTCTCCTTAGTAGAGCTTCGTCTGGCTCTGGGCTGGCTGGCTCTCTCCTTAGTAGAGTTTCGTCAGGCTCTGGGCTGACTGGCTCTCTCCTTAGTAGAGCTTTGTCTGGCTCTGGGCTGGCTGGCTCTCTCCTTAGTAGAGCTTCGTCTGGCTCTGGGCTGGCTGGCTCTCTCCTTAGTAGAGCTTTGTCTGGCTCTGGGCTGGCTGGCTCTCTCCTTAGTAGAGTTTCGTCAGGCTCTGGGCTGGCTGGCTCTCTCCTTAGTAGAGCTTCGTCTGGCTCTGGGCTGGCTGGCCCTCTCCTTAGTAGAGCTTTTTCTGGCTCTGGGCTGGCTGGCTCTCTCCTTAGTAGAGTTTCGTCAGGCTCTCGGCTGGCTGGCTCTCTCCTTAGTAGAGCTTCGTCTGGCTCTGGGCTGGCTGGCTCTCTCCTTAGTAAAGCTTCGTCTGGCTCTGGGCTGGCTGGCTCTCTCCTTAGTAGAGTTTCGTCTGGCTCTGGGCTGGCTGGCTCTCTCCTAGGTAGAGCTTCGTCTGGCTCTGGGCTGGCTGGCTCTCTCCTTAGTAGAGTTTCGTCAGGCTCTGGGCTGGCTGGCTCTCTCCTTAGTGAGCTTCATCTGGCTCTGGGCTGGCTGGCTCTCTCCTTAGTAGAGCTTCGTCTGGCTCTGGGCTGGCTGGCTCTCTCCTTAGTAGAGCTTCGTCTGGCTCTGGGCTGGCTGGCTCTCTCCTTAGTAGAGTTTTGTCAGGCTCTGGGCTGGCTGGCTCTCTCCTTAGTAGAGCTTCGTCTGGCTCTGGGCTGGCTGGCTCTCTCCTTAGTAGAGCTTCGTCTGGCTCTGGGCTGGCTGGCTCTCTCCTTAGTAGAGTTTCGTCAGGCTCTGGGCTGGCTGGCTCTCTCCTTAGTAGAGCTTCGTCTGGCTCTGGGCTGGCTGGCCCTCTCCTTAGTAGAGCTTTGTCTGGCTCTGGGCTGGCTGGCTCTCTCCTTAGTAGAGTTTCGTCAGGCTCTGGGCTGGCTGGCTCTCTCCTTAGTAGAGCTTCGTCTGGCTCTGGGCTGGCTGGCCCTCTCCTTAGTAGAGCTTTGTCTGGCTCTGGGCTGGCTGGCTCTCTCCTTAGTAGAGCTTCGTCTGGCTCTGAGCTGGCTGGCTCTCTCCTTAGTAGAGCTTCGTCTGGCTCTGGGCTGGCTGGCTGGCTCTCTCCTTAGTAGAGCTTCGTCTGGCTCTGGGCTGGCTGGCTCTCTCCTTAGTAGAGCTTCGTCTGGCTCTGGGCTGGCTGGCTCTCTCCTTAGTAGAGTTTCGTCAGGCTCTGGGCTGACTGGTTCTCTCCTTAGTAGAGCTTTGTCTGGCTCTGGGCTGGCTGGCTCTCTCCTTAGTAGAGCTTCGTCTGGCTCTGGGCTGGCTGGCTCTCTCCTTAGTAGAGCTTTGTCTGGCTCTGGGCTGGCTGGCTCTCTCCTTAGTAGAGTTTCGTCAGGCTCTGGGCTGGCTGGCTCTCTCCTTAGTAGAGCTTCGTCTGGCTCTGGGCTGGCTGGCTCTCTCCTTAGTAGAGCTTCGTCTGGCTCTGGGCTGGCTGGCTCTCTCCTTAGTAGAGCTTTGTCTGGCTCTGGGCTGGCTCTCTCTTTAGTAGAGCTTCATCTGGCTCTGGGCTGTCTGGCTCTCTCCTTAGTAGAGCTTCGTCTGGCTCTGGGCTGGCTGGCTCTCTCCTTAGTAGAGCTTCGTCTGGCTCTGGGCTGGCTGGCTCTCTCCTTGTAGAGCTTCATCTGGCTCTGGGCTGGCTGGCTCTCTCCTTAGTAGAGCTTCGTCTGGCTCTGGGCTGGCTGGCTCTCTCCTTAGTAGAGCTTTGTCTGGCTCTGGGCTGGCTGGCTCTCTCCTTAGTAGAGCTTCATCTGTGCATGGGCGCAACACCATGGAACCAGTTCTGCCTGCGTCTGTCTCGTCTCTGTTGAAACTGGGTCGTTAAGAAATCTCATAAATCATTGAGACAGTGTGTAGACTACGAGCATCGTTGATAATGAGTCTATAGAGTGTTTTTTTCTCCTAGAGTTTATTTTGCACCAGACCTTAGATACATGTATATACAGTATGCTGTATGCTGTATGTGAGAGTGTGTGTAGTGAAGTGTCAGAATATGGATTTTTGGATGTTTCTTTCTGGCTGCACAGGTCCACAGAGGTTAAGAGGTTATGATGTGTGGGCCATACATCTGTGTGCGCGTGTGTATGTGCACGTGTGTGTATGTCGTGTGTGTGTGTGTGCTGGCTGGGTGTTTGGCAGTGATAAGCTTGCGGTCTTTGAAGCAGGGCAGCCTGACTGTAAGCCTGGCTCACGGCGTCTCTCCACTGCACAGCTCTGAGACCAGAATGAATCACCTCGCTAGCCGGCCAGATAAGGCTACAAAGCAACAGGCCAGGCAGACAAAGGCAGCCTGCCGGAGAGTGAGGGAATTTATCACCCGCTCAATACTGCTCTCTCTCGCCACGGACCTCTCACCCTTATTTCTATATTTATTCATTCATTTGGGCCTTTGTGTAATCATTTATACACAGCTTTTTAATAATGTGTGCCTCTTTGACTCCGTTCCATTCGTTTTTATGGAGTGTGTCAGTAGTGTGTTTATACAGAGCTCAGTCAACAGCAGGGTCCTGACCGCTCTCTCCTTCAACGTCAACACCGAGTGGCAGCCGCAGGAAACGCTGGCAGTGATGAAGTAGCCAACTACGGTGGTGTTGCTCCCCCAGTCAGGATCAGGAATGATCGTAAGGCGTGGTGGTGGGATGAGGAGGAAGATTGACATCTCTCTCTCTCTCTCTCTCTCTCTCTCTCTCTCTCCTCCCCTCTCTATCTCTTTCTGTCGCTTGCTCTCTCTACCACTCTCTCTCCCTCTGTCGCTCGCTCTCTCTCTCTCTCTCTCTCTCTCTCTCTCTCTCTCTTTGTCTCTATCTCTCTCTATCTCTCTGTCTCTCTCTCTCTCTCTCTCTCTCTCTCTGTCTCTCTCTCTCTCTCTCTCTCTCTCTCTCTGTCTCTCTCTCTCTCTCTCTCTCTGTCTCTCTCTCTCTCTCTCTCTCTCTCTCTCTCTCTCTCTCTCTCTCTCTCTCTCTTTGTCTCTCTCTCTCTCTCTCTGTCTCTGTCTGTCTGTCTGTCTCTCTCTCTCTCTCTCTCTCTCTCTCTCTCTTTGTCTCTATCTCTCTCTCCCTCTCTGTCTCTCAATTCAATTCAAGGGGCTTTATTGGCATGGGAAACATCTGTTAACATTGCCAAAGCAAGTGAGGTAGATAATATATAAAAGTGAAATAAACAATAATAATTAACAGTAAACATTACACATACAGAAGTTTCAAAACAATAAAGACATTACACATGTCATATTATATATATACAGTGTTGTAACAATGTACAAATAGTTAAGGGTGCACAAGGGGAAATAAATAAGCATAAATATGGGTTGTATTAACAATGATGTTTGTTCTTCACTGGTTGCCCTTTTCTCGTGGCAACAGGTCACAAATCTTGCTGCTGTGATGCCACACTGTGGAATTTCACCCAGTAGATATGGGAGTTTATCAAAATTGGATTTGTTTTCGAATTCTTTGTGGATCTGTGTAATCTGAGGGTAATATGTATCTCTAATATGGTCATACATTGGGCAGGAGGTTAGGAAGTGCAGCTCAGTTTCCACCTCATTTTGTGGGCAGTGAGCACATAGCCTGTCTTCTCTTGAGAGCCATGTCTGCCTACGGCGGCCTCTCTCAATAGCAAGGCTATTCTCACTGAGTCTGTACATAGTCAAAGCTTTTCTTCATTTTGTGTCAGTCACAGTGGTCAGGTATTCTGCCACTGTGTACTCTCTGTTTAGGGCCAAATAGCATTATAGTTTGCTCTGTTTTTTTGTTAATTCTTTCCAATGTGTCTAAGTAATTATATTTTTGTTTTCTCATGATTTGGTTGGGTCTAATTGTGCTGCTGTGCTGGGGCTCTGTAGGGTGTGTTTGTGTTTGTGACCAGAGCCCCAGGACCAGCTTGATTAGGGGACTCTTCTCCAGGTTCATCTCTCTGTAGGTGATGGCTTTGTTATGGAAGGTTTGGGAATCACTTCCTTTTAGGTGGTTGTAGAATTTAACGGCTCTTTTCTGGATTTTGATGATGAGTGGGTATCGGCCTAATTCTGCTCTGCATGCATTATTTGGTGTTCTACGTTGTACACGGAGGATATTTTTGCAGAATTCTGCGTGTAGAGTCTCAATTTGGTGTTTGTCTTGTTTTGTGAGCGGACCCCAGACCTCACAACCATAAATGGCAATGGGTTCTATGACTGATTCAAGTATTTTTAACCAAATCCTAATTGGTATGTTGAAATGTATGTTCCTTTTGATGGCATAGAATGCCCTTCTTGCCTTGTCTCTCAGATCGTTCACAGCTTTGTGGAAGTTACCTGTGGCGCTGATGTTTAGGCCAAGGTATGTATAGTTTTTTGTGTGCTCTAGGGCAACAGTGTCTAGATGGAATTTGTATTTGTGGTCCTGGTGACTGGACCTTTTTTGGAACACCATTATTTTGGTCTTACTGAGATTTACTGTCAGGGCCCAGGTCTGATAGAATCTGTGCAGAAGATCTAGGTGCTGCTGTAGGCCCTCCTTGGTTGGTGACAGAAGCACCAGATCATCAGCAAACAGTAGACATTTGACTTCGGATTCTAGAAGGGTGAGGTTGGGTGCTGCAGACTTTTCTAGCCAATTCGTTGATATATATGTTGAAGAGGGTGGGGCTTAAGCTGCATCCCTGTCTCACCCCACGACCCTGTGTGAAGAAATTTTGTGTTTTTAACTGCACACTTGTTGTTTGTGTACATGGATTTTATAATGTTGTATGTTTTACCCCCAACACCACTTTCCATCCGTTTGTATAGCAGACGCTCATGCCAAATTGAGTCAAAGGCTTTTTTGAAATCAACAAAGCATGAGAAGAATTTGCCTTTGTTTTGGTTTGTTTGGTTGTCAATTAGGGTGTGGTGCAGGGTGAATACATGTCTGTTGTACAGTAATTTGGTAAAAAGGCAATTTCACATTTGCTCAGTACATTGTTTTCATTGAGGAAATGTAAGAGTCTGCTGTTAGTGATAATGCAGAGGATTTTCCCAAGGTTACTGTTGACGCATATTCCACGGTAGTTATTGGGGTCAAATTTGTCTCCACTTTTGTGGATTGGGGTGATCAGTCCTTGGTTCGCTCCCCTCTACCTTCATACCTCATCCTCATTTGAAGAGCTCTGTCTTCTCCTCTCTGAGTTTCCCGTTCCCATATCCTCAACTGTGTATGAGAGGTATAAAGAATAACCCACCCTACATTGTCTTTAAAAGACTTAAACAGTCCTAACGTGGATGAGAAGAGGGGTAGGTTATCTCTAGTGAGCTGCAGGTTGAGAACTGAGGTCTGTGTGAGGAGAGCTCTTCCCAGAGGCAGCAGCAGCCCAACTGTGATTGTGATGCTGTCTGTCTGTCTCTCTGTGAGGCTCACTGCTCTGTCCTCCTCCCTGTAGCCAGGCACCATGGAACACTGCACTGAGCAGTGGAGGCAGGCTGCGGATATTAGGATTAAGGGTTGACCATTGATGTTGTGAATGGTAATTCAATGTTGTGTTATGTAGTGAACATTGCGGCACACACATGCAGATACGCCTTGGGCACACACACACACACACACACACACACACACACACACACACACACACACACACACACACACACACACATGCATGCACACACATACATGTACACACAAACACACACGCACACACACATGCATACAGAAACACACACACACACACATGTGTGCACACACAAACTAAAACGCACACACACACACACACACGTACCGGGTTGAATAGCAAGAACCGGGTTACCGAGATTAACCGCCAAAACCCTTTTCCTTTTCCCGGTATAAATAACCATGAGAAACTGGTCAGTAAGAATGCAATTTCTATGAACAGCATGATGTGAATTTGAACTGTTACATTCCATGTGATGTCTAAATCTTCTCTCTGCTATCTGCCTGATGAATCAAAGCTCAGGGTGGGGACAGACAGCCCATCTCAGTATGGAGCGCAGTTCACCATGCATGTATCATCTCAAAATGGCAACCTTTTTACTTGTGACAGGTAAGCCTGCATTTGCTGCAGTATAGCCTATGCTACACTAATATAAAGACGGTCTAATTTATCTCCATCTGGCTTTCAGGGGTCACCTTTTTTTATTGTTAAGATTATTTTTTAAATTGCAGCTGCAGAATTTTGAAACAGCCTTTCACTCGAATGTTGTTGCTTTAACTCTATGCGCACGAGAGCACTCTCTCACAGTCTTTTGCTTGAATTTGCATCCAAAATAGATAGTCAAGATATATATACATTTGAAGTCGGTAGTTTACATACACTTAGGTTGGAGTCATTAAAACTCTTTTTTCAACCACTCCACAAATGTCTTGTTAACAAACTATAGTTTTGGCAAGTAAGTTAGGACATCTACTTTGTGCATGACACACTGTGCATGACACATTGGAGTGGCCATCACAAAGTCCTGACCGCAATGCCATAGAAGATTTGTGGGCAGAACTGAAAAGCGTGTGCGAGCAAGGAGGCCTACAAACCTGACTCAGTTACACCAGCTCTGTCAGGAGGAATGGGCCAAAATGTACCCAACTTATTGTGGGAAGCTTGTGGAAGGCTACTATGCTGACATTTCACATTCTTAAAATAAAGTGGTGATCCTAACTGACCTAAGACAGGGAATGTTTACCAAGATTAAATGTCAGGAATTGTGAAAAACTGAGTTTAAATGTATTTGGTGAGGTGTATGTAAACTTCCAAGGATGTCAGAGTGATGTAGATAAGGACAACAAAACGTATTTCATTTAACTGTTGAAAGGAGGAAGGAATGAAGCAACAATAGAGAGAGAAAGAGGAGGTAGGCTAATAACATCAGGGGAAATATTGTGAAAGGTAAATATGTGTCAGCCTACTAATTATACAAATAGGCTCTAATATATTTAAACATTAAAATCAAATTGCTAGCCTATAATTGTAACTTTGTGAGCCACGTGTATGGCACGAAACATGTTCTCTCCCAGCTTCATGGTTTGAACGATGTGTGTGTAATTCCAGTCCATATAATACAGTATAATACAATACAGTAATACAGTCCACACTAAAAAATATTAGCTTACTGGAGCTTGTTTCATTTATTTACCCAAGAGAGCATAGCTACATCTATGGGCTTTTCTGTTGTTTTTTTCTTCTGTTGAGCCTAATGTGCTATGTATTGTTGTTGAGCCTCATAGGCTATGTATTGTTGTTGAGCCTAATGTGCTATGTATTGTTGTTGAGCCTAATGTGCTATGTATTGTTGTTGAGCCTCATAGGCTATGTATTGTTGTTGAGCCTAATGTGCTATGTATTGTTGTTGAGCCTCATAGGCTATGTATTGGATAATGGCACAATCATTTGTGCTTTTTTGTGCTTGGGCTCATAAAATGTCTTTAATTTAGGTCTCAATAAATGTCTTTAATGTAGGTCTCATAAAATGCCTTTAATGTAGGTCTCATAAATTGTCTTTAATGTAGGTCTCATAAATTGTCTTTAATGTATTGTTGTCCTCATAGGCTATGTAAATAATGTCTTTATTGTTGTTGAGCCTGTAGGTCTCATTAAATGTCTTTAATGTAGGTCTCATAAATTGTCTTTAATGTAGGTCTCATAAATTGTCTTTAATTTAGGTCTCAATAAATGTCTTTAATGTAGGTCTCATTAAATGTCTTTAATGTAGGTCTCATTAAATGTCTTTAATGTAGTTCTCATGAAATGTCTTTAATGTAGTTCTCATTAAACGTCTTTAATGTAGGGCTCATCAGGCTCAGGTAGCATCAGGCTCAGGTAGCATCAGGCTCAGGTAGCATCAGGCTCAGATAGTATCAGGCTAGAGTTTTCATGCTGATCAAAGCTCTAATCAAATCCAGACATATTTATGTGTTTTATAATGCTTTAGTTATGACATGTCTGGTTTTGTTTTGAAATACCGGGTTACCCAGGAGAAAAGGGATTTATTCTCTGGGTGGAACATTTGTAAAGGACGGAGAAAATATTCAAACCTAACACACACACACACACACACACACACACACACACACACACACACACACACACACAGACACACACACACTGGTACATGCAATTGTACAGTACTCACACTTGAACCTGCTAATTGATATCCCCTCCCTCACAAACACGCTCTCACGCTCACACGTATACTGTACATAGTTGTAGAGGATGTTACCACTTCAGCAGAGAGAGAGGCCCATTAGCAGCCTGACTCATAGAGCAGTCTAAACAACAGTCTCCAGCTGGCTGCTCCCTGCAGCTGGCTCCAGCTCTAAGTGATACAGCTCTGTCTCCTCTCACACACCAAAACACCGCTCTGCCTCCTCTCACACAGCAAACCACTGCTCTGCCTCCTCTCACACAGCAAACCACTGCTCTGCCTCCTCTCACACACCAAACCACTGCACTGCCTCCTCTCACACACCAAACCACCGCTCTGCCTCCTCTCACACACCAAACCACTGCTCTGCCTCCTCTCACACACCAAACCACAGCTCTGCCTCCTCTCACACACCAAACCACAGCTCTGCCTCCTCTCACACACCAAACCACAGCTCTGTCTCCTCTCACACACCAAAACACCGCTCTGCCTCCTCTCACACAGCAAACCACTGCTCTGCCTCCTCTCACACACCAAACCACTGCACTGCCTCCTCTCACACACCAAACCACCGCTCTGCCTCCTCTCACACAGCAAACCACTGCTCTGCCTCCTCTCACACACCAAACCACTGCACTGCCTCCCCTCACACACCAAACCACCGCTCTGCCTCCTCTCACACACCAAACCACTGCTCTGCCTCCTCTCACACACCAAACCACAGCTCTGCCTCCTCTCACACACCAAACCACAGCTCTGCCTCCTCTCACACACCAAACCACAGCCATGCTGTACAGGACACACCAAACCACAGTCATGCTGTACAGGACACACCAAACCACAGCTCTGCCTCCTCTCACACACCAAACCACAGCCATGCTGTACAGGACACACCAAACCACAGCCATGCTGTACAGGACACACCAAACCACAGCTCTGCCTCCTCTCACACACCAAACCACAGCCATGCTGTACAGGACACACCAAACCACAGCCATGCTGTACAGGACACTCCACACCACAGCCATGCTGTACAGGACACACCAAACCACAGCCATGCTGTACAGGACACACCAAACCACAGCCATGCTGTACAGGACACACCACACCACAGCCATGCTGTACAGGACACTCCACACCACAGCCATGCTGTACAGGACACTCCACACCACAGCCATGCTGTACAGGACACACCAAACCACAGCCATGCTGTACAGGACACACCAAACCACAGCCATGCTGTACAGGACTCCTCACACAGCACCAAACAGCCATGCTGTACAGGACACTCCAAACCACAGCCATGCTGTACAGGACACACCAAACCACAGCTCTGCCATGCTCTCACACACCAAACCACAGCCATGCTGTACAGGACACAAACCAAACCACAGCCATGCTGTACAGGACACTCAAACCACAGCCATGCTGTACAGGACACACCAAACCACAGCCATGCTGTACAGGACACCACCACACCACAGCCATGCTGTACAGGACACTCCACACCACAGCCATGCTGTACAGGACACTCCACACCACAGCCATGCTGTACAGGACACACCAAACCACAGCCATGCTGCTCAATAGACCTGTGGTCAGATTGATGGTCAGTTTGATGTGGCTTGGTCGTTGACGGGGAAGTTTTATCTGATTTACAAAATATTTTTCTCTTGAAGCTCATGGATTAGAAATATCCAATCAGCATGTACAGTACACAGCGGTGCCACCTACCTCAGGGGCCCCATTGCTGTCCTCTCCACCCCTTCTCCCCTCTTACCTTAGAGTCTCCTGGTAGTTATTTTCCCTCCCCCAGGCTCTTCTCCCCCATCTACATGTGAGTCTCCTGTTCACTCCACATGGCACCTCTCTGTAGAGAGTGTTTTTAGAAACACCTCTGCTCTGGGGCTACAACACAACACAACACACGGCCTGCTTGTTATTCTCTACAGCAGTTAGCTACTTGTTTTTATCCTCTAGTCAGACAGACACAGCTCTCTATCTCTCTCTCTCTCTCTCTCTCTCCAGGTTCATTTCCTTTCCTTCTATTCCAGTGTCATCCCTGCTTTCCTCACTGGGGCTTCTCAGCCATGGCTTTCTGCTCTCCAGTGTTGTTTACACAGTGTCTTGATGACAATACACAGTTTATCCATTAAAGCTGACATCATTACCTTGTTGGGTACTCTTGATGAGGCAGGGGGAATGGGGCTATTTCAGGAGGACTGTGGTTTTAAGGGTGGTGTTTACTAGATGTTCTGCTTGTCCAGGAACACTTCAGTACCTCATAGTTTGCGTCTTATTGAAAAATAAGATGTATAATGGACGTACAAAGACAGATTGCTGTACAAAGGCTGATTATATCCTATTTCAGAGGAACATATTGTCCTCTGTGTTGCCTCGCTAGCGTTCAGAGAGCTGGGTAGAACCACGATATGCTCTGTCTTGCAGGGCTGACCTATATTCTCTATCGAAGGCATCCAAGGCTAGTGTGTGAGGGTGGTGGGGGGGGAGATAAAGGTCTGACATTCATCTCCATAAAAAACGGATACAGTGTGTCTCTTCTAGTTATCTTTGTATGACCCATATCTTGAATTATAAATGTACTGTATGCATTGGCAGATGTACTATATATAAAACATAGCCAAAGGCTCTCTCTATCTTGTGTCATTTCCCCCCTTGTATATTCTGAGTTCCATTAGTCTATTGTTCCTCCTGTTCCACTAAGAGACTGTTCTGTAGTGGCTCCTTGGTTCCACAGCACTGTTCTTGACAAATGGAGATGGCTTGGAAGTAGTTTCTCTGCTCACTGCAGGGCAAACCTTGCATTCTTTTCCCCTGGTTTAAACCGTACAGTGTGTTTCGCTTGACTGCCGGTGTGCGTCGGGTATGTCAAAGAAAGTAGAGAGGCAAGTTTAGGAAGGGGGAAATATAAATGGAATTCTTTGTAATGCTCTGAGGATCCGGTCGGCAGTGTAGACCCAGAGCCAAATCAGATACTGCAGGAGGAAGGGGGAGGCGGAATGCAGCGAGAGCACATCACATTGAAAAGGCCCCTGCCCTCATCTAGGAGCTGTCATAATGAAACGCTTATGACCGGGGTTGTAAAAACAAGAGCTAGGCCGGAGTCTGGAGACCACTACACCAGAGGCCCTATGATTAGTCCCCCCCCCCCGACTCTACTTATGTCCTCAAGCTCTGGGCCTACCTGGTTTCCCCTTCACACCCGTCTAGACCAATGAGAGTGTTCCTACCATAACCAGGCCTTGTCACCCTTGGCACAGCAATGCCCTCTGGGATAAAAGGCTCTGGTGAGGTGTTATAGCCCTGCTGTATGTATGCTAGTTCTGGGGTTTTGTCTTCTGTGCCCCTGCTCTAGATCCACATGAAAAAGAACACTTCCACATAGTTCCATCTGTCTGTGAGTGAATTACGTGGACTTTATGAGGTGGAAAACATATCAGCGGTATGACAGGACGAATGGAGAGATGTGTTGGGGTACTCAGAGAGGGGAGAGGTCAGGAGATGCTGATGAGCTGGAGGATGGGATCGCTGGGTAAAGGGTGTCTGGTCTCAGCTGTCGCCGGGGTGGTTTTAATCAGAGAGCTGGCTCCTCTCTCCTCTGTCGGGCTGCTTCCTCACCAACGCCTCTTCTCTTTCTTCACCTGCTCTCTATTATCCTGTCCACTACAGGAAATCCCTTCTTAATGACGATACAGCTCAACCAGATGTTGTATCAACACAAAACACCACCGCAGCTCATTTAGGCCTGATAATTGTACATTCAGCAGCAACAGTATTCGGGTACCCTTCTTTGCTAGCACATAACCTACTTCTGGTTCTTCCAGCGTTGCTGTCAGGCTATGTCGAGGCCTCAAACAATTAATCATCCTCTGAATCGCATTGTCACAAAACTGTGTCACCACACACACGTTCCAGAGCGTCTGTTGCCTGCCATGCCGTGGTCCTGCTGCGTCCCCCTCAGGGGACAGGCGCCTGGCACCGGCGGGCAGACATGGGCAGTGTTGAGGACTGACTGGTTGCGGTGGTTCTTGCCCCCTCCATCTCATTAATTAGCCAGTGATTGTGTTCAATCAGATGCAGATCTCCACTTCAATGGGCCCCATATCAAAGGCAGGAGTCTAGTGGGTAGCTGCTGCATTATGCACATGGAGACCTAGTTATGTCAAGAGCGCCAGCGAGCAGAGCCATGGTTGTAGTGGCAGCGTGGGGAGATGGCAGCGGGGAAACTCTGAAAGATTAAAGAGGGTTTAGGCTGAGACATGCCAGCCAGTCCCCTGAGGACTAGGCTTCATGCACTTTTCCCGCTCCACTACAACAGATGCAGCCCTGATGAGGGGGGGGCTTCAAACGCAGAGAGAGGGAGGGAGGGGTGGGTGGATTCATGCCTTTCTCTTTCTCTCATACAGAGACAGGAACCTTTCTTATTGTTAATGACAGACCCCAGCGGAGGCGTGCGTCAGGGGAGGTTGTCCTGTGACATGTTACCGTAGAGCTACAGTGTTCTGTCTGTTTGTCTGTCTGTCTGTCTGTCGTAGAGCTACAGTGTTCTGTCTGTTTGTCTGTCTGTCTGTCTGTCGTAGAGCTACAGTGTTCTGTCTGTCTGTCTGTCGTATAGCTACAGTGTTCTGTCTGTCTGTCTGTCTGTCTGTCTGTCTGTCTGCCTGCCTGTCTGTCTGTCAGTGTTCTGTCTGTCTGTCTGTCTGTCTGTCTGCCTGCCTGTCTGTCTGTCTGTCTGTCTGTCTGTCTGTCTGTCTGTCTGTCTGTCTGTCTGTCTGTCTGTCTGTCTGTCTGTCTGTCTGTCTGTCTGCCTGCCTGCCTGCCTGTCGTAGAGCTACAGTGTTCTGTCTGTCTGTCTGTCTGTCTGTCTGTCTGTCTGTCTGTCTGTCTGCTGCCTGCCTGCCTGCCTGTCGTAGAGCTATAGTGTTCTGTCTGTCTGTCTGTCTGTCTGTCTGTCTGTCTGTCTGTCTGTCTGCCTGCCTGCCTGCCTGCCTGCCTGCCTGTCGTAGAGCTACATTGTTCTGTCTGTCTGTCTGTCTGTCTGTCTGTCTGTCTGTCTGTCTGTCTGTCTGTCCTGCCTGCCTGCCTGCCTGTCGTAGAGCTACAGTGTTCTGTCTGTCTGTCTGTCTGTCTGTCTGTCTGTCTGTCTGTCTGTCTGTCTGTCTGTCTGTCTGTCTGTCTGTCTGTCTGTCTGCCTGCCTGCCTGCCTGCCTGTCGTAGAGCTACAGTGTTCTGTCTGTCTGTCTGTTTGCCTGCCTGGCCGTGCCCTGGGGCCTCAGTGTAACCAGTGGTGCAGTCAGTGAAAGATGGTTCATTTCACTGAGTAAACTGTCACGCTGATGTGGCTGATACTGGGTGTTTGTGTGCTTGTGTGTGTGTGTTTCGGTGCGTAGTGGTGGAACAGAGGAGGAGATGCAGACTGTGCAGTCAGCAGGTGTGTGTGATACTCTGGACGTCCTCCAGAAAGGAAGGGTCACACGCAGACTGAGACAGACAGTAGCACCAGGTGTCATCATTCTACACCATGTTTAACAGTGGGCTTGATCACTTTAATAACCATATATAATGTTTGATGGTTTTGGCTCATTGAATTTAACAGTTGTCTTAATAGTTTGACAAACATTGAGTAGGCTTCGGGGGCGTTGAGCGGGGATTTTTAAGCGAGCTTTGTTGATGCTTTGCGAGGTATATTTAAATGATCACATTGATACCGTGTTTTTTTCTGTACGTGCAAAGATGAAAATAGTCCGAACAGGGGGCTAAAGTGACATAATATCAACTATTACACTTGAGCCCAGCCTCGGTATGGATCCTCATCATCACCCCACCCCCACATGTTGATGGTGAGGCAGGAAGCGCAGGAGGGCAGCCCATAGCACAGCGCAGGGGGCATAATGAAATTGGTTCCAGTCTCATCTGGGAAGTGCCCCTGTTTGATTTCATTAGCCAAATGTCTCACTGTGTCCACTCCAAGCCAGAGTAAATAGATTTCCAACAACTGGGATTTGAAGGGTCACTGGCTACCGCTGTAGTGTCTGGCATGGACACAGGACAGGCAGGGAGGGGGACATAGAGAGGGAGGGAGACTGCAGGGAGACTGAGGGAGGGAGGGAGGGAGGGAGGGAGGGAGGGAGGGAGGGAGGGAGGGAGGGGGAGGGAGGGAGGGAGGGAGGGAGGGAGGGAGGGAGGGAGGGAGGAAGGAAGGAAGGAAGGCGACAGGGATGGATCTCATGACAAAGCACCTGTCATTCACTTGTCTTAATCTCTGCAGGTATTTCCTGCCTGGTGTTGTGTTGCATGGCGACCACACCGCTGGCTTCCTGTATTCTGTACTGTCAGAATACCCCCCTACCTCCGCTCCGCTCACAGAGTCTAATCTAATAGAAGATGCCAGCAGTGGAATGAACCTGCCCTTTGACTCTGGATAAAGATCCAATGTGGAGAAGGGACACTTGACTACTGCTTTGTTATAGCGTGTGCATGTTTGGATCCCTTCCTCTCTCTCTCACACTCCCTAATTTGGATATGTCACGAGCTGACAGCCGAGATGATCTGGAGTTGCATTAGACAGGACCTTTGTCTGAGGCTGTGGTGGTGTTTGGTTGGCTTGTGAGCAGCCAAGGTGGACCTGCTGGTGAACTCACCCTGACCTTAATCCTGACTCATGTGGAGACCAGCAGCAGCCCCATAGTTTACAGCACACAATACAGTCAGCACAGCAGGGGAGGGGACTTCATTCATGCTCCTCTCTTCATTTTATTATCTAATCCCTCACTTCCCCTCCACCTCCAATCAGCTACAGTTCACAGAGAGAGGAGGAAGAGGAGGAGGACAGGGAGGAGTAGCCTAACTCTCCCTCCCTCCCACCCTCCCTCCCTCCCACCCTCCCTCCCTACCACTCTCCTGATCCTCCCGCCCTCCCTCTCTCCCTCCCACCCTCCGTCCCTCTCTCCCTCCCACCCTCCGTCCCTCTCTCTCTCCCTCCCTCCCTCCCTCCCACTCTCCCTCCCTACCACTCTCCTGATCCTCCCGCCCTCCCTCCCTCCCACCCTCCCTCCCTTACCACTCTCCTGATCCTCCCGCCCTCCCTCTCTCCCTCCCACCCTCCGTCCCTCTCTCCCTCCCACCCTCCGTCCCTCTCTCTCTCCCCCCTCCCTCCCTCCCTCCCACCCTCCCTCCCTACCACTCTCCTGATCCTCCCGCCTCCCTCTCTCCCTCCCACCCACCCTCCATCCCTCCCTCCCACCCTCCCTCCCTCCCACTCTCCTGATCCTCCCTCTCTCCCACCCGCCCTCCCACACTCCCTCCCTCCCTCTCTCTCTCTCTCCCGCCCTCCCACACTCCCGCCCTCCCTCTCTCTCTCCCCGCCCTCCCACTCTCCCTCCCACCCTCCCACCATCCCTCCCTACCACTCTCCTGATCCTCCCTCTCTCCTCCCTCCCACCCACCCTCCGTCCCTCCCTCCCTCTCTCCCTACCACTCTCCTGATCCTCCCGCCCTCCCTCTCTCCCTCCATCCCACCCTCCGTTCCTCCCTCCCTCTCTCTCTCCCGCCCTCCCACACTCCCTCCCTCCCTCTCTCTCTCCCGCTCTCCCACTCTCCCTCCCACCCTACCACTGTCCTGATCCTCCCTCTCTCCCTCCCACCCTCCGTCCCTCCCTCTCTCCCTCCCACTCCAATAAAACAGATTGAGGAGGGTTGTACCTGAGGAACACCTGCCATGTATTACACAACTGTACTTCCAGTAGATGTGAGGGCTCAGCAGTGCAGACTGTTCCATGTTGACTTAATCCTGTATAGTCTGTTGTTCTCTGCTCTCTGGTAATTGTTTGTATTTGTATTTATTTAACCTTTATTTAACTAGGCGAGTCAGTAAAGCCCTGGTTCTGTGTGTGTGTGTGTGTGTGTGTGTGTGTGTGTGTGTGTGTGTGTGTGTGTGTGTGTGTGTGTGTGTGTGTGTTTGGTTTTACTATCAGAAGTCCCTACAAGGAAAAAGGCTATTTTAGGCTTAGGGGTTAGGTTAAAGGTTAGGGTTAGGTTTAGGGTCAGGGTTATGGTTAGGGAAAATATGATTTTAAATGGGAATCAATTGTTTGGTCCCCACTAGGATAGTAAAACAAACGTGTGTGTGTGTGTGTGTGTGTGTGTGTGTGTGTGTGTGTGCGCGTTTCACCTCCAGGTGAAAAGGATGTCAGGTTGATCATCAGGTATTGAAGTGGAGCGGTGGAGGTAGATGGTTGTAGCAGTAGAGAAGTGTAATGCTGTGACCTGTCCTTGTGATTGAGCACCAGTAACATGGTATCTACTGTGAGTGGTATGTACTGTATGACAACAGCAATAAGTGAGGCTGCCGCGTTTAAAGCCTCCAGCCCGGGGGGAGATTGAATTAGTTGTTGTCTTACTCACTGCCCCCCCCCCCCCCACTCCATATCTCTTGACACCTTTATGAGACGAGACCGACTTGAATGCAGTGAATTTATCCACTCTCCCTCTCGCAAAACTCCTGGCTCTTGTTCAAGAGGCTATTGTTTGAGTAATCTGTGGAGCGCTCCCCTCTCTCAGCACGGCCCTGGCTGTGTGTGTGTGTGTGTGTGTGTGTGTGTGTGTGTGTGTGTGTGTGTGTGTGTGTGTGTGTGTGTGTGTGTGTGTGTGTGTGCCTGTGTGTGTGTGTGTGTGTGTGTGTGTGCCTAGGAGACCTGCGCTCAGACCTCTTACAGGATACTGAACTGAGAGATACGTGTATCTTTGCGTTACAGTTGTATAGTAAATGTATGGAGGCAGGCCAGTTATTCCCATCATTGCATATGCATTATACTCAATTATGGCTTGGGCTAATTGTTAACCATAGGGGTCCCTCTTAAGTAAAAGTAGAGAGGGAGGGCGAGATGTTCTATATTCCTTCTGGGAAATTCCTTATGCTGGACGTAGAATATTCTACCTAGCGACAGGGAGAGAGGTTAGTCTAGGGTAGTGCAGAGAGAGTACAGTATGAATCAGGGGAGAGGAAAGAGGTGCCTTCAGCTTTCTGTTTGTTCCCTCTGCCGTAACCTTGTCTGCTGATTCCCATTCATTAAAGTTATAGGACACAGCATCAGTCCCCCCTCCGTCCAGCCCCTTCCCCTCCCTCTTCCTCTCCTGAAGTGAATGTTCTGATCACATTTTGGCAGCCTCCCTGGAAGTGAGAGTGAGAGAAGAGAGAGAGATGAGAGAAGGAGAGAGAGAGGATGCAGTGTCCTTGGTATTATCAGCTTTGTCTCACTGGCTCTGTAATGAGACGTGTCCTGTAGGGAGAATCTTGATGGGAGGGAATAAGCGTCATGACCACGAATCCCAGGCCTGCTAGCCACTTCAACATCCCCCTCTCCCTTCCTGCTCCAGAACATTCTACTGGATGACCCTTGACTGTGGAGCTCCTCTGGAGAATACAGCACTATAGCAGGTGTTGGGGAGACTGGAGTTAAAGACCATAAAGTTGCCTGCTGGTCTGGCTCTGTGTCCTCCTAAACCATTTCACCCAAATCACGTCAATGTGCTGTGTTCCAAGCTACAGGGCAGGGCACTTCCTAAAAGTAGGTGTCAGAGGGCCTTTGGAGCTGAGGCGTGTGCTCTCTCACCCTCCCTTCATCTCCTTTCCCTCATCTCCTTTCCCCTCCTCTCCTCATCTCCTTTCCCCTCCTCCCCTCATCTCATCTCCTCCCCTCATCTCCTTTCCCCTCCTCCCCTCATCTCTTCCCATCATCTCCTCTCCTTTCCCCTCCTCCCCTCATCTCCTTTCCCCTCATCTTCTTTCCTATCCTCTTCTCTACTTTCCTCTCCTTTCTTCTCCATTACTCTCCTCTCTACTCATCCCCTCCTCTCCACCCCTCCCCTCCTCTCCTCTCTACTCATCCTCTCCACCCCTCCCCCACCACCCTCCCTCTCCACCCCTCCCCCACCCTCCCCTCCTCCCCCCTTCTCTCCACCCCTCCCCTCCTCTCCACCCCTCCCCTCCTCTCCACCCCTTCTCTCCACCCCACCCCTCCTCTCCACCCCCCTCTCCAACCCCCCCTCCTCTCCTCTCCACCCCCTCTCCACCCCTCCCCTCCTCTCCTCTCCAGCCCTCTCTGAAAGAGGTGGTAGTATTGTGGTATGGTCAGGCCCAGTCAGGTAATATCCTCCCCAGTGCCCAGGCAGAGAGGGAGAGAGCTAGAGACAAGGCGGGCTATTAATCAGGCTGACCTGGCACGCGGCCTGGGTACATCATTAGAGCCTGAAATACGAGGGGACGGGGAGGTCACGCTCCCTGAACCTCACATCAATATACCCACTAAGGTAGAGGGGAGGGGGGGCAGCTGTTGTTATTATCCAAGGACCATTTGTTTTAGTGAGTTAGCCCCCCCCCCCCACCTTAAAATAAAGGCACGTAGCTCCGCTGCAGTACGTTAGCTAAATGCAGCAGGGTCTGCCCAGGGTCTAGCAGTCTGTGGTTATGTTATCAGGCAGGCAGAACTCCAGTGGGACAGAACACACTGTGGAGATCAGGCTGACTTCTGCACTGTAAGGACAAACACAGCAGCACATTCAGCCAGTAATCGCTGCTGCTCGCCCCTGGCAACCAGTCAAAGGGCAACACAACTCTGATTGATTATTATTATACTAAGACGTTCTACTGTACAGGGAGGCATTTCTGGAGGCAGAATAGCTGAATATGTATTAGATCCTTGTTGTGATCTTTTGAGTACTTGCTGAGTACCTGGTTTGATGCAGATCATTCTTATTAGGTATTCTGTTGGAAATGATCATCCCTGCATGCATCAGCCATTACAGTGTTCACATCATTCCTTTGTAATTACACCGTAACATGAGGAAGAGGAATTTCAACTTTCAGCTGTGTAGAAATGGAACAGTTGGTCAGTGACGATAGAGGTGTGTGTGTGTGTGTGTGTGTGTGTGTGTGTGTGTGTGTGTGTGTGTGTGTGTGTGTGTGTGTGTGTGTGTGAGAGAGAGAACGAGAGAGTCAGAGTGATAGAGAGAGAGTGTGTGTGAGAGAGAGAATGAAAGAGAGTCAGAGTTATAGAGAGAGAGTGTGTGTGTGTGAGAGAGAGAGAACGAGAGAGAGTCAGAGTGATAGAGAGAGAGTGTGTGTGAGAGAGAGAGAACGAGAGAGAGTCAGAGTGATAGAGAGAGAGTTTGTGTGAGAGAACGAGAGAGAGTCAGAGTGATAGAGAGAGAGTTTGTGTGAGAGAACGAGAGAGAGTCCGAGTGATAGAGAGAGAGTGTGTGTGAGAGAGAGAGAACGAGAGAGTCAGAGTGATAGAGAGAGAGTGTGTGTTTGAGAGAGAGAGTCAGAGTGATAGAGAGAGAGTGTGTGTGAGAGAGAGAGTCAGAGTGTGTGTGAGAGAGAGAGTCAGAGTGATAGAGAGAGTGTGTGTGAGAGAGAGAGTCAGAGTGATAGAGAGAGAGTGTGTGAGAGAGAGAGAGTGATAGAGAGTGATAGAGAGAGAGTCAGAGTGTGTAGAGAGAGAGAGTCAGAGTGATAGAGAGAGTGTGTGTGAGAGAGAGAGAGTCAGAGTGATATGTGTGAGAGAGAGAGTCAGAGTGATAGAGAGAGAGAGTCAGAGTGATAGAGAGAGTGTGTGTGAGAGAGAGAGTCAGAGTGATAGAGAGAGTGTGTGTGAGAGAGAGAGTCAGAGTGATAGAGAGAGAGAGTGTGTGAGAGAGAGAGTCAGAGTGATAGAGAGAGTGTGTGTGAGAGAGAGAGTCAGAGTGATAGAGAGAGTGTGTGAGAGAGAGAGTCAGAGTGATAGAGAGAGTGTGTGTGAGAAAGAGAGTGTGTGTGAGAGAGAGAGTCAGAGTGATAGAGAGAGTGTGTGTGAGAGAGAGTGTGTGTGTGAGAGAGAGAGTCAGAGTGATAGAGAGAGTGTGTGTGAGAGAGAGTGTGTGTGTGAAAGAGAGAGTCAGAGTGATAGAGAGAGTGTGTGTGAGAGTGTTGTTTATTTTGGGGAGAGTGCAGCAGCAGCAGCATTGTGTAAAGTTGTGTAATGATTAATGGTTGTGGAGCAGAAATAGACAGTCAGATTTACAGCGGCCGTTGGTTTCCTTTATGTTGTGGTTGGGATGCGCCACAGAGCTCTATCATTCTGTCACTGACATTACACACAATCCACTTTTATTTGGCCGTGTAAAGTCTCACATTACAGAGACGACCTGCCGTATTTCACTTCTGACCCGTCGGAACCTTCCTGAGAACATACCAGAGTCTGGGCTGTGTTGCACTGTACTGGTGACTGTGTCCTGTCCTCTGACTGTAATGCTGATTGCGATTGTGTGTTATCCTGCCTGTGAGTGTACTGTGAGTGTACTGTGAGTGTACTGTGAGTGTACTGTGAGTGTGATGACGTCTCTGTCCTGTCCTGTGTGTTTCAGATCCTGGTGAATTCTATCAACCATCCTGCCATGCTGTATGAGAATGGGGTGGTGAGTGAGGGGAGTCCCATCCACAGAGATCTGCTCTTCAGCCCAGACTACCAGCACATCTATGCCCTCACAGACAAACAGGTAAAAACTTCACACACACTATAATATGAATATGAAATAGTTTTAAAACAATCATACACTCTCACGGCACCAAGCCCTCCTATTTATGCACTACCCAAACCTAATGGTTGTGTGTGTGTTTCCTCTGTGTTTTTCTGCCGCTCCAGCACTCTATGTGATTGGTTGTGTTTGATTTCCAGTATACTGAGCTCCACCCCCCTGCCCAGCACCCTCTACCCTCACACACGTTCCTCCCCCTGCCCAGCACCCTCTACCCTCACACACGTTCCTCCCCAGTCAGCACCCTCTACCCACACACACGTTCCTCCCCCTGCCCAGCACCCTCTACCCTCACACACGTTCCTCCCCAGTCAGCACCCTCTACCCACACACACGTTCCTCCCCCCTGCCCAGCACCCTCTACCCTCACACACGTTCCTCCCCAGTCAGCACCCTCTACCTTCACACACCCTTCCTCCCCAGTCAGCACCCTCTACCCACACACACGTTCCTCCCCAGTCACCACCCTCTCACCCTCACACACGTTCCTCCCCCCAGCACCCTCTACCCACACACACGTTCCTCCCCCTGCCCAGCACCCTCTACCCTCACACACGTTCCTCCCCCAGTCAGCACCCTCTAGCCTCACACACGTTCCTCCCCAGTCAGCACCCTCTACCCACACACACGTTCCTCCCCCTGCCCAGCACCCTCTACCCTCACACACGTTCCTCCCCTGTCCAGCACCCTCTACCCTCACACACGTTCCTCCCCCAGCACCCTCAGCACCCCCTCTACCCACACACACGTTCCTCCCCAGTCAGCACCCTCTACCCTCACACACGTTCCTCCCCCAGTCAGCACCCTCTACCCACACCACTCACACACCCTCTACCTCACACACGTTCCTCCCCAGTCAGCACCCTCTACCCACACACACGTTCCTCCCCCTGCCCAGCACCCTCTACCCTCACACACGTTCCTCCCCCAGTCAGCACCCTCTAGCCTCACACACGTTCCTCCCCAGTCAGCACCCTCTACCCACACACACGTTCTCCCCAGTCAGCACCCTCTACCCTCACACACGTTCCTCCCCAGTCAGCACCCTCTACCCACACACACGTTCCTCCCCCAGTCAGCAACCTCTACCCACACACACGTTCCTCCCCAGTCAGCCCCCAGTCAGCACCCTCCCCCAGTCAGCACCACCCTCACATGTTCCTCCCCAGTCAGCACCCTCTACCCACACACACGTTCCTCCCCAGTCAGCACCCTCTACCCACACACCTCTACCCTCACACACGTTCCTCCCCCAGTCAGCACCCTCTACCCACACACACCTCTACCCACACACACGTTCCTCCCCAGTCAGCACCCTCTACCCACACACACGTTCCTCCCCAGTCAGCACCCTTCCTCCCCAGTCAGCACCCTCTACCCACACACACGTTCCTCCCCTGCCCAGCACCCTCCCCCAGTCAGCACCCTACCCTCACAGCACCCTCTACCCACACGTTCCTCCCCCAGTCAGCACCCTCTACCCACACACACACGTTCCTCCCCAGTCAGCACCCTCTACCCACACACACGTTCCTCCCCAGTCAGCACCCTCTACCCACACACACGTTCCTCCCCCAGTCAGCACCCTCTACCCCCAGTCACACCCTCTACCCACGTTCCTCCCCCAGTCAGCACCCTCTACCCTCACACACGTTCTTCCCCCAGTCAGCACCCTCTACCCTCACACACGTTCCTCCCCCAGTCAGCACCCTCTACCCTCACACACGTTCCTCCCCAGTCAGCACCCTCTACCCACACACACGTTCCTCCCCAGTCAGCACCCTCTAGCCTCACACACGTTCCTCCCCAGTCAGCACTCTCTACCCACACACACGTTCCTCCCCCTGCCCAGCACCCTCTACCCTCACACACGTTCCTCCCCCAGTCAGCACCCTCTACCCTCACACACGTTCCTCCCCCAGTCAGCACCCTCTACCCACACACACGTTCCTCCCCAGTCAGCACCCTCTACCCTCACACACGTTCCTCCCCAGTCAGCACCCTCTACCCTCACACACGTTCCTCCCCAGTCAGCACCCTCTACCCACACACACGTTCCTCCCCTGCCCAGCACCCTCTACCCTCACACACGTTCCTCCCCCAGTCAGCATCCTCTAGCCTCACACACGTTCCTCCCCAGTCAGCACCCTCTACCCACACACGTTCCTCCCCAGTCAGCACCCTCTACCCTCACACACGTTCCTCCCCCAGTCAGCACCCTCTACCCACACACACGTTCCTCCCCCAGTCAGCACCCTCTACCCACACACACGTTCCTCCCCAGTCAGCACCCTCTACCCACACACATGTTCCTCCCCAGTCAGCACCCTCTACCCACACACACGTTCCCCCCCAGTCAGCACCCTCTACCCACACACACGTTCCTCCCCCAGTCAGCACCCTCTACCCTCACACACGT
Source organism: Oncorhynchus nerka (assembly GCF_034236695.1). Classification (NCBI taxonomy): domain Eukaryota; kingdom Metazoa; phylum Chordata; class Actinopteri; order Salmoniformes; family Salmonidae; genus Oncorhynchus; species Oncorhynchus nerka. Next base: position 31,720,116 of record NC_088415.1, on the reverse strand, counting down.
TCTTCCCCCAGTCAGCACCCTCTACCCTCACACACGTTCCTCCCCAGTCAGCACCCTCTACCCTCACACACGTTCCTCCCCAGTCAGCACCCTCTACCCACACACACGTTCCTCCCCAGTCAGCACCCTCTAGCCTCACACACGTTCCTCCCCCAGTCAGCACTCTCTACCCACACACACGTTCCTCCCCCTGCCCAGCACCCTCTACCCTCACACACGTTCCTCCCCCAGTCAGCACCCTCTACCCTCACACACGTTCCTCCCCCAGTCAGCACCCTCTACCCACACACACGTTCCTCCCCAGTCAGCACCCTCTACCCTCACACACGTTCCTCCCCCAGTCAGCACCCTCTACCCTCACACACGTTCCTCCCCAGTCAGCACCCTCTACCCACACACACGTTCCTCCCCCTGCCCAGCACCCTCTACCCTCACACACGTTCCTCCCCCAGTCAGCATCCTCTAGCCTCACACACGTTCCTCCCCCAGTCAGCACCCTCTACCCACACACACGTTCCTCCCCAGTCAGCACCCTCTACCCTCACACACGTTCCTCCCCCAGTCAGCACCCTCTACCCACACACACGTTCCTCCCCCAGTCAGCACCCTCTACCCACACACACGTTCCTCCCCCAGTCAGCACCCTCTACCCACACACATGTTCCTCCCCCAGTCAGCACCCTCTACCCACACACACGTTCCCCCCAGTCAGCACCCTCTACCCACACACACGTTCCTCCCCCAGTCAGCACCCTCTACCCACACACACGTTCCTCCCCCAGTCAGCACCCTCTACCCACACACACGTTCCTCCCCAGTCAGCACCCTCTACCCTCACACACGTTCCTCCCCAGTCAGCACCCTCTACCCACACACACGTTCCTCCCCCAGTCAGCACCCTCTACCCACACACACGTTCCTCCCCCAGTCAGCACCCTCTACCCACACACATGTTCCTCCCCCAGTCAGCACCCTCTACCCACACACACGTTCCCCCCAGTCAGCACCCTCTACCCACACACACGTTCCTCCCCCAGTCAGCACCCTCTACCCACACACACGTTCCTCCCCCAGTCAGCACCCTCTACCCACACACGTTCCTCCCCAGTCAGCACCCTCTACCCACACACACGTTCCTCCCCTGCCCAGCACCCTCTACCCTCACACACGTTCCTCCCCCAGTCAGCACCCTCTACCCACACACACGTTCCTCCCCAGTCAGCACCCTCTACCCACACACACGTTCCTCCCCAGTCAGCACCCTCTACCCTCACACACATTCCTCCCCCAGTCAGCACCCTCTACCCACACACACGTTCCTCCCCCAGTCAGCACCCTCTACCCTCACACAGTCAGTTCCTCCCCCAGTCAGCACCCTCTACCCACACACACGTTCCTCCCCAGTCAGCACCCTCTACCCTCACACACGTTCCTCCCCCAGTCAGCACCCTCTACCCTCACACACGTTCCTCCCCAGTCAGCACCCTCTACCCACACACACGTTCCTCCCCCTGCCCAGCACCCTCTACCCTCACACACGTTCCTCCCCCAGTCAGCACCCTCTAGCCTCACACACGTTCCTCCCCCAGTCAGCACCCTCTACCCACACACACGTTCCTCCCCAGTCAGCACCCTCTACCCACACACACGTTCCTCCCCCAGTCAGCACCCTCTACCCTCACACACGTGCCTCCCCCAGTCAGCACCCTCTACCCACACACACGTTCCTCCCCCAGTCAGCACCCTCTACCCACACACACGTTCCTCCCCCAGTCAGCACCCTCTACCCACACACATGTTCCTCCCCCAGTCAGAACCCTCTACCCTCACACACGTTCCTCCCCCAGTCAGCACCCTCTACCCTCACACACGTTCCTCCCCCTGCCCAGCACTCTCTACCCTCACACACATTCCTCCCCAGTCAGCACCCTCTACCCACACACACGTTCCTCCCCCTGCCTAGCACCCTCTACCCACACACACGTTCCTCCCCAGTCAGCACCCTCTACCCACACACACGTTCCTCCCCAGTCAGCACCCTCTACCCACACACACGTTCCTCCCCCAGTCAGCACCCTCTACCCACACACACGTTCCTCCCCCAGTCAGCACCCTCTACCCTCACACATGTTCCTCCCCCAGTCAGCACCCTCTACCCTCACACACGTTCCTCCCCAGTCAGCACCCTTCATCACAGGTAACAGAACAGGAGAGGGGGTCTCTCTGATCCCACTTTGATGGAATAAATCCCCTTTTTTTAGCACTGCCAAAGCACCAACGGAAAGGGAATTCTCCCCTCTTCCTTTCCTCCTCTACTCCAGTTATTTGTACCCTTCTCCTTTTCTCCCTGCTCTCTCTTTTCTTTCATGTGGTTTCTCCCCTAAGCTTAAATTGGAGGTCCTCGTCTCACGCATTAAAGAGGTTTCCTCCATCATTACTGGAAGACCCCCCCCCTCTATCTCAGCCTCTCTCTCTATCAGAATGGTTAGCAGGGTGATGAGAGATAAGAAGGCCACCAGGCTTACTGATAAGGATTCATCTCTGAGGTTTAAGTTGAAACGGCTTCTTTAAAATGCCCCCTCTCTCTCCTCTGGATTGCTATTTAACACCCCATGGCCTCCTTCCCCTCCCTTCAGTCCCACCCACCCTCTCCTCAGTCCCACCCACCCTCTCCTCAGTCCCACCCACCCTCCCTTCAGCCCCCGCCCCCCACCCTCTCCTCAGTCCCACCCACCCTCTCCTCAGTCCCACCCACCCTCTCCTCAGTCCCACCCACCCTCCTTTCAGCCCCCCACCCTCTCCTCAGTCCCACCCACCCTCTACTCAGTCCCACCCACCCTCCCTTCAGCCCCCCCCCCTCTCCTCAGTCCCACCCTCTCCTCAGTCCCACCCACCCTCCCTTCAGCCCCCCACCCTCTCCTCAGCCCCACCCACCCTCTCCTCAGTCCCACCCACCCTCCCTTCAGCCCCACCCACCCTCTCCTCAGTCCCACCCGCCCTCTCCTCAGCCCCACCCGCCCTCTCCTCAGTCCCACCCACCCTCCCTTCAGCCCCACCCGCCCTCTCCTCAGTCCCACCCACCCTCCCTTCAGCCCCACCCACCCTCCCTTCAGCTCCACCCACCCTCCCTTCAGCCCCACCCACCCTCTCCTCAGTCCCAGTTGATTTAAAGTGACAGATGTCTATATCCACCATGTCAGAGCAGACCTGTAGGTATGTGCTCTGTGGCAGAGTGACATGAGGTAACAGGGTAAGGACTGTCAAGCTCTTTGACACTGCCTGGCTTGAAACGGCTTCTTCAAAATGCCCCATCTCTCTCCTCTGGGTTGCTATTTAACACCCCATGGCCTCCTTCCCCTCCCTTCAGTCCCACCCACCCTCTCCTCAGTCCCACCAACCCTCTCCTCAGTCCCAGTCTATTACTGATAATGCCTTAGTTATGGGACAAACAGGCGGGTTACCAATGCCCCCCATCGTAACTGCAGCCCTCTCCAGCTGTATTCCCGCCCGACAATATCCACAAAGTGATGACTGAATATCAATAGCCATTTTCCATCAAATGATTTGAGAGGTGGGCTACATTCAGGTGGCCCACCTCATCAGCTGATGTCACAAAGTGCTGTACAGAAACCCACCCTAAAACCCCAAGCAGCAAGCAATGCAGCAACCTAGAGAGGAACCAGGCTCTGAGGGGTGGCCAATCCACCGGGTGGAGATTATAAGAGTACATGGCCATCAAGGCCAGATTGTTCTCCAAGATGTTCAGGGTAGTACGTCTGGTGAATAGGTCAGGGTTACATAGCCGCAGGCAGAACAGCAGAAACTAGATCATCAGCACGACCAGGTGAACTGGGGACCAGGACTACAACTAGCCATCAGGCCAGGTAGTCCTGAGGCACGGTCCTGGGGCTCATGTCTTGAGAGAGAGACAGAGACAGAGACAGAGAGACAGAGACAGAGAGAGAGAGCCAGAGAGAGAGAGAGACAGAGAGAGAGAGAGAGAGAGACAGAGAGAGAGAGAGAGAGAGTCAGACGGATGAAATGGCAGCAGTTTTACGGGCGCCCAACCAATTGTGCTATTATGTGTTTTTTTTCACGTTATTTGTAACTTATTTTGTACATAATGTTTCTGCCACCGTATCTTACGGCAGAAAATAGCTTCTGGATATCAGGACAGAGATCACTCACCTCGGATTAGACAAAGAGCTTCTGGATATCAGGACAGAGATCACTCACCTCGGATTAGACAAAGAGCTTCTGGATATCAGGACAGAGATCACTCACCTCGGATTAGACAAAGAGCTTCTGGATATCAGGACAGAGATCACTCACCTCGGATTAGACAAAGAGCTTCTGGATATCAGGACAGAGATCACTCACCTCGGATTGGACAAAGAGCTTCTGGATATCAGGACAGTGATCACTCACCTCGGATTAGACAAAGAGCTTCTGGATATCAGGACAGTGATCACTCACCTCGGATTAGACAAAGAGCTTCTGGATATCAGGACAGCGATCACTCACCTCGGATTAGACAAAGAGCTTCTGGATATCAGGACAGCGATCACTCACCTCGGATTAGACAAAGAGCTTCTGGATATGAGGACAGTGATCACTCACCTCGGATTAGACTAAGAGCTTCTGGATATGAGGACAGTGATCACTCACCTCGGATTAGACTAAGATTTTTTCTACAACAAGGACGACGCACAGGACATTCTCCAAACACCCCACAGGGCCGAAATCCCCATTATTTGCAAGAGGAAGCGACGCAGGTACAGAGGACAAAGAACCGGATGCCTGGTCAGGACCCTGAGAAGGCGAGTGGGAAAGCTGCCGTTACCGTCAATCCTACTCACCAACGTGCAATCATTGGACAATAAACTAGATGAGGTACGATCATGAATATCCTACCAACAGGTCATCAAAAACTGTAATATCCTATGTTTCACGGAACCGTGGCTGAATGACGACATGGATAATCAGCTAGCGGGATATACGCTGCACCAGCAGGATAGAACAGCACACTCCGGTAAGACCAGGGGGGGGCGGTCTGTGCATATTTGTAAACAACCGCTGGTGCACGAAATCTAAGGAATTTTGCTCGCCTGAAGTAGAGTATATTGTGATAAATTGCAGGCCACACTACTTGCCTAGAGAGTTTTCAGCTATACTTTTCGTCGCTGTATATTTACCACCACAGAAAGATGCTGGCACGAAGACCGCAGTCAGTCAACTGTATAAGGAATTAAGCAGACAGGAAGCCACTCACCCAGAGGTGGGGCTCCTAGTGGCCGGAGACTTTAATGCAGGGAAACTTAAATCAGTTCTACCAAATCTCTATCAACATGTTACATGTTAAAAATTCTATATCACCTTTACTCCACACACAGAGACGCGTACAAAGCTCTCCCTCGCCCTCCATTTGGTAAATCCAACCACAACTCTGTCCTCCTGATTCCTGCTTACAAGCTAAAATTAAATGGTCAGATGAAGCAGATGCTAAACTACAGGACTTTTTTGCTATCACAGACTGGAACATGTTCCGGTATTCTTTTGATGGCATTGAGGAGTACACCACATCAGTCACTGGCTTTATCAAATCAAATCAATTTTATTTATATAGCCCTTCGTACATCAGCTGATATCTCCAAAGTGCTGTGCAGAAACCCAGCCTAAAACCCCAAACAGCAAGCAATGCAGGTGTAGAAGCACGGTAGCTAGGAAAAACTCCCTAGAAAGGCCTAAACCTAGGAAGAAACCTAGAGAGGAACCAGGCTATGTGGGGTGGCCAGTCCTCTTCTGGCTGTGCCGGGTGGAGATTATAACAGAACATGGCCAAGATGTTCAAATATTCATAAATGACCAGTATGGTCAAATAATAATAATCACAGGCAGAACAGTTGAAACTGGAGGTGGACTGGGGACAGCAAGGAGTCATTATGTCAGGTAGTCCTGAGGCATGGTCCTAGGGCTCAGGTCCTCAGAGAGAGAGAAAGAAAGAAAGAGAGAAAGAAAGAAAGAGAGAATTAGAGAGAGCATACTTAAATTCACACAGAACACCGGATAGGACAGGAGAAGTACTCCAGATATAACAAACTGACCCTTGCCCCCCCAACACATAAACTACTGCAGCATAAATACTGGAGGCTGAGACAGGAGGGGTCAGGAGACAGTGGCCCCATCCGATGACACCCCCGGACAGGGCCAAACAGGAATATGTGCATCAATATGTGCAATATGTGCATCGAGGACGTCGTCCCCACAGTGACTGTACGTACATACCCCAACCAGAAGCCATGGATTACAGGCAACATTCGCACTGAGCTAAAGGGTAGAGCTGCCGCTTTCAAGGTGCGGGACTCTAACCCGGAAGCTTACAAGAAATCCTGCTATGCCCTGCGACGAACCATCAAACAGGAAAAGCGTCAATACAGGGCTAAGATTGAATCATACTACACCAGCTCCGACGCTCGTCTTATGTGTCAGGGCTTGCAAACTATTGCAGACTACAAAGGGAAGCGCAGCCGTGAGCTGCCCAGTGACACGAGCCTACCAGATGAGCTAAATCACTTCTATGCTCGCTTCAAGGCAAGCAACACTGAGGCATGCATGAGAGCATCAGCTGTTCCGGACGACTGTGTGATCACGCTCTCCGTAGCCGACATGAGTAAGACCTTTAAACAGGTCAACATACACTGCGGGGACAGACGCATTACCAACTGGCAGGTGTACTGACATGTGCTGACCAACTGGCAGGTGTCTTCACTGACATTTTCAACATGTCCCTGATTGAGTCTGTAATACCAACATGTTTCAAGCAGACCACCATAGTCCATGTGCCCAAGAACACAAAGGTAACCTGCCTAAATGACTCCAGACCTGTAGCACTCACGTCCATAGCCATGATGTGCTTTGAAATGTTGGTAATGGCTCACATCAACACCATTATCCCAGAAACCCTAGACCCACTCCAATTTGCATACCACCCAAACAGATCCACAGATGATGCAATCTCGATTGCACTCTACACTGCCCTTTCCCACCTGGACAAAAGGAACACTTATGTGAGAATGCTATTCATTGACTACAGCTCAGCGTTCAACACCATAGTGCCCTCAAAGCTCATCATTAAGCTAAGGATCCTGGGACTAAACACCTCCCACTGCAACTGGATCCTGGACTTCCTGATGGGCCGCCCTAGGTGGTGAGGGTAGGTAACAACACATCTGCCACGCTGATCCTCAACACTGGAGCTCCACAGGGGTGCGTGCTCAGTCCCCTCCTGTACTCCCTGTTCACCCATGACTGCATGGCCAGGCACGACTCCAACACCATCGTTAAGTTTGCAGACGATACAACAGTGGTAGGCCTGATCACCAACAACAACGAGACAGCCTATAGGGAGGAGGTCAGAGATCTGTCCGGGTGGTGGCAGAATAACAATATATCCCACAACGTAACCAAGACTAAGGAGATGATTGTGGACTACAAGAAAAGGAGGACCTAGCACGCCCCAATTCTCATCGACTGGGCTGTAGTGGAGCAGGTTGAGAGCTTCAAGTTCCTTGGTGTCCACATCAACAACACACTAGAATGGTCCAAACACACCAAGACAGTTGTGAAGAGGGCACGACAAAGCCTATTCCCCCTCAGGAGACTGAAAAGATTTGGCATGGGTCCTCAGATCCTCAAAAGGTTCTACAGTGCAACATCGAGAGCATCCTGACTAGTCGCATCACTGCCTGGTACGGCAATTGCTCGGCCTCTGACCGCAAGGCACTACAGAGGGTAGTGCGTATGGCCCAGTACATTACTGGGGCTAAGCTGCCTGCTATCTAGGACCTCTACACCAGGCGGTGTCAGAGGAAGGCCCTAAAAATTGTTAAAGACCCCAGCCACCTCAGTCATAGACTGTTCCCTCTACTACCACATGGCAAGCGGTACCGGAGTGCCAAGTCTAGGACAAAAAGGCTGAACAGTGATCAAAACAGGTAATCAAATGGCTACCCGGACTAATTGCATTGTGTCCCCCCACCCTCCCTCAACCCCTCTGTTTACGCTGCTGCTACTCTCTGTTTATCATATATACATTCATGTACATACTACCTCAATTGGGCTGACCAACCAGTGCTCCCACACATTGGCTAACCGGGCGATCTGCATTGTGTCCCACACACCACCCACCCACCACCCGCCAACCCCTCTTTTAGGCTACTGCTACTCTCTGTTCATAATATATGCATAGTCACTTTAACCATATCTACATGTACATACTACCTCAATCAGCCCGACTAACCGGTGTCTGTAAGTAGCCTCGCTACTTTTATAGCATCACTACTCTATATAGCCTGTCTTTATACTGTTGTTTTACCTACCTGTTCACCTAATACCTTTTTTTGCACTATTGGTTAGAGCCTGTAAGTAAGCATTTCACTGTAAGGTCTACACCTGTTGTATTCAGTGCACGTGACAAATACACTTTGATTTGATTTGATTTGATCCCATCATGCTTAGGGTCATGTATACAAATGCCCAGTTGCCCATTATTTTGCCTACCATGGCTAGAAGAAGAGATCTCAATGACTTTGAAAGAGGGGTCTCAAAGGAGCATAGGGGGTTTAAAGTGTGTGTGTGTGTGTGTGTGTGTGTGTGTGTGTGTGTGTGTGTGTGTGTGTGTCTCACCAGATGTCAACCCAATTGAACACTTATTGGAGACAGCGTTTTCCACTACCGTCAACAAAACACCAAATGCTGGAATTTCTGGTGGAGGAATGGTGTAGCATCCCTCCAACAGAGTTCCAGACTCTGGTACGCTGGTTCCAGACACTACCAAGGTGCATTGAAGCTGTTCTGGTGGAAGAATGGTGTAGCATCCCTCCAATAGAGTTCCAGACTCTGGTACACTGGTTCCAGACACTACCAAGGTGCATTGAAGCTGTTCTGGTGGAAGAATGGTGTAGCATCCCTCCAATAGAGTTCCAGACTCTGGCACACTGGTTCCAGACACTACCAAGGTGCATTGAAGCTGTTCTGGTGGAAGAATGGTGTAGCATCCCTCCAACAGAGTTCCAGACTCTGGTACACTGGTTCCAGACACTACCAAGGTGCATTGAAGCTGTTCTGGTGGAAGAATGGTGTAGCATCCCTCCAATAGAGTTCCAGACACTGGTACACTGGTTCCAGACACCATGCCAAGGTGCATTGAAGCTGTTCTGGTGGAAGAATGGTGTAGCATCCCTCCAATAGAGTTCCAGACTCTGGTACACTGGTTCCAGACACCATGCCAAGGTGCATTGAAGCTGTTCTGGTGGAAGAATGGTGTAGCATCCCTCCAATAGAGTTCCAGACTCTGGTACACTGGTTCCAGACACTACCAAGGTGCATTGAAGCTGTTCTGGTGGAAGAATGGTGTAGCATCCCTCCAATAGAGTTCCAGACTCTGGTACACTGGTTCCAGACACTACCAAGGTGCATTGAAGCTGTTCTGGTGGAAGAATGGTGTAGCATCCCTCCAACAGAGTTCCAGACTCTGGTACACTGGTTCCAGACACTACCAAGGTGCATTGAAGCTGTTCTGGTGGAAGAATGGTGTAGCATCCCTCCAATAGAGTTCCAGACACTGGTACACTGGTTCCAGACACCATGCCAAGGTGCATTGAAGCTGTTCTGGTGGAAGAATGGTGTAGCATCCTCCAATAGAGTTCCAGACTCTGGTACACTGGTTCCAGACACTACCAAGGTGCATTGAAGCTGTTCTGGTGGAAGAATGGTGTAGCATCCCTCCAATAGAGTTCCAGACCAGACACCATGGTGCATTGAAGCTGGTTCCAGAGACACTGCCAAGGTGCATTGGAAGAATGGTGTAGCATCCCTCCAATAGAGTTCCAGACTCTGGTACACTGGTTCCAGACACTACCAAGGTGCATTGAAGCTGTTCTGGTGGAAGAATGGTGTAGCATCCTCCAATAGAGTTCCAGACACTGGTACACTGGTTCCAGACACTATGCCAAGGTGCATTGAAGCTGTTCTGGTGGAAGAATGGTGTAGCATCCCTCCAATAGAGTTCCAGACTCTGGTACACTGGTTCCAGACACTACCAAGGTGCATTGAAGCTGTTCTGGTGGAAGAATGGTGTAGCATCCCTCCAATAGAGTTCCAGACTCTGGTACACTGGTTCCAGACACTATGCCAAGGTGCATTGAAGCTGTTCTGGTGGAAGAATGGTGTAGCATCCCTCCAATAGAGTTCCAGACACTGGTACACTGGTTCCAGACACTATGCCAAGGTGCATTGAAGCTGTTCTGGTGGAAGAATGGTGTAGCATCCCTCCAATAGAGTTCCAGACTCTGGTACACTGGTTCCAGAGCCTACCAAGGTGCATTGAAGCTGTTCTGGTGGAAGAATGGTGTAGCATGGTTCCAGACACTATGCCAAGGTGCATTGAAGCTGTTCTGGTGGAAGAATTCATCCCTCCAATAGAGTTCCAGACTCTGGTACACTGGTTCCAGAGCCTACCAAGGTGCATTGAAGCTGTTCTGGTGGAAGAATGGTGTAGCATCCCTCCAATAGAGTTCCAGACACTGGTACACTGGTTCCAGACACCATGCCAAGGTGCATTGAAGCTGTTCTGGTGGAAGAATGGTGTAGCATCCCTCCAATATAGTTCCAGACTCTGGTACACTGGTTCCAGACACTACCAAGGTGCATTGAAGCTGTTCTGGTGGAAGAATGGTGTAGCATCCCTCCAATATAGTTCCAGACTCTGGTACACTGGTTCCAGACACTACCAAGGTGCATTGAAGCTGTTCTGGTGGAAGAATGGTGTAGCATCCCTCCAATAGAGTTCCAGACTCTGGTACACTGGTTCCAGACACTACCAAGGTGCATTGAAGCTGTTCTGGTGGAAGAATGGTGTAGCATCCCTCCAACAGAGTTCCAGACTCTGGTACACTGGTTCCAGACACTACCAAGGTGCATTGAAGCTGTTCTGGTGGAAGAATGGTGTAGCATCCCTCCAATAGAGTTCCAGACACTGGTACACTGGTTCCAGACACCATGCCAAGGTGCATTGAAGCTGTTCTGGTGGAAGAATGGTGTAGCATCCCTCCAATAGAGTTCCAGACTCTGGTACACTGGTTCCAGACACTACCAAGGTGCATTGAAGCTGTTCTGGTGGAAGAATGGTGTAGCATCCCTCCAATAGAGTTCCAGACACTGGTACACTGGTTCCAGACACCATGCCAAGGTGCATTGAAGCTGTTCTGGTGGAAGAATGGTGTAGCATCCTCCAATAGAGTTCCAGACTCTGGTACACTGGTTCCAGACACTACCAAGGTGCATTGAAGCTGTTCTGGTGGAAGAATGGTGTAGCATCCCTCCAATAGAGTTCCAGACTCTGGTACACTGGTTCCAGACACTACCAAGGTGCATTGAAGCTGTTCTGGTGGAAGAATGGTGTAGCATCCCTCCAACAGAGTTCCAGACTCTGGTACACTGGTTCCAGACACTACCAAGGTGCATTGAAGCTGTTCTGGTGGAAGAATGGTGTAGCATCCCTCCAATAGAGTTCCAGACACTGGTACACTGGTTCCAGGCACCATGCCAAGGTGCATTGAAGCTGTTCTGGTGGAAGAATGGTGTAGCATCCCTCCAATAGAGTTCCAGACTCTGGTACACTGGTTCCAGACACCATGCCAAGGTGCATTGAAGCTGTTCTGGTGGAAGAATGGTGTAGCATCCCTCCAATAGAGTTCCAGACACTGGTACACTGGTTCCAGACACTACCAAGGTGCATTGAAGCTGTTCTGGTGGAAGAATGGTGTAGCATCCCTCCAATAGAGTTCCAGACTCTGGTACACTGGTTCCAGACACTACCGAGGTGCATTGAAGCTATTCTGGTGGAAGAATGGTGTAGCATCCCTCCAATAGAGTTCCAGACTCTGGTACACTGGTTCCAGACACTATGCCAAGGTGCATTGAAGCTGTTCTGGTGGAAGAATGGTGTAGCATCCCTCCAATAGAGTTCCAGACACTGGTACACTGGTTCCAGACACTACCAAGGTGCATTGAAGCTGTTCTGGTGGAAGAATGGTGTAGCATCCCTCCAATAGAGTTACAGACTCTGGTACACTGGTTCCAGACACTACCAAGGTGCATTGAAGCTGTTCTGGTGGAAGAATGGTGTAGCATCCCTCCAATAGAGTTCCAGACTCTGGTACACTGGTTCCAGACATTACCAAGGTGCATTGAAGCTGTTCTGGTGGAAGAATGGTGTAGCATCCCTCCAATAGAGTTCCAGACTCTGGTACACTGGTTCCAGACACTATGCCAAGGTGCATTGAAGCTGTTCTGGTGGAAGAATGGTGTAGCATCCCTCCAATAGAGTTCCAGACACTGGTACACTGGTTCCAGACACTATGCCAAGGTGCATTGAAGCTGTTCTGGTGGAAGAATGGTGTAGCATCCCTCCAATAGAGTTCCAGACTCTGGTACACTGGTTCCAGAGCCTACCAAGGTGCATTGAAGGTGTTCTGGTGGAAGAATGGTGTAGCATCCCTCCAATATAGTTCCAGACTCTGGTACACTGGTTCCAGACACTACCAAGGTGCATTGAAGCTGTTCTGGTGGAAGAATGGTGTAGCATCCCTCCAATAGAGTTCCAGACACTGGTACACTGGTTCCAGACACTACCGAGGTGCATTGAAGCTATTCTGGTGGAAGAATGGTGTAGCATCCCTCCAATAGAGTTCCAGACTCTGGTACACTGGTTCCAGACACTATGCCAAGGTGCATTGAAGCTGTTCTGGTGGAAGAATGGTGTAGCATCCCTCCAATAGAGTTCCAGACACTGGTACACTGGTTCCAGACACTACCAAGGTGCATTGAAGCTGTTCTGGTGGAAGAATGGTGTAGCATCCCTCCAATAGAGTTCCAGACTCTGGTACACTGGTTCCAGACATTACCAAGGTGCATTGAAGCTGTTCTGGTGGAAGAATGGTGTAGCATCCCTCCAATAGAGTTCCAGACTCTGGTACACTGGTTCCAGACACTATGCCAAGGTGCATTGAAGCTGTTCTGGTGGAAGAATGGTGTAGCATCCCTCCAATAGAGTTCCAGACACTGGTACACTGGTTCCAGACACTATGCCAAGGTGCATTGAAGCTGTTCTGGTGGAAGAATGGTGTAGCATCCCTCCAATAGAGTTCCAGACACTGGTACACTGGTTCCAGACACCATGCCAAGGTGCATTGAAGCTGTTCTGGCGTCTTGTGGCCCAACACCCTTAAAGGTCCAATGCAGACATTTATATTTCAAAATCATATCATTTCTGGGTAACAATTGAGTACCTTATTGTGATTGTCAAAGAGAAACAAAAATAGCTTTTTAGGAAGGTGTAATTTCTCAAGTAATCATTTTGACAGGATTATCTGGGAGTGGTCTGAGCGGGGTGGTAAAAACTGAAAATTAGCTGTTATTGGCAGAGAGGTTTGGAACTCTCTTTCTTATTGGTCTAGAACAGGGCTCTCCAACCGTGTTCTAGGAGAGCGACAGTCCTGCAGGTTTTCTGTCCAACCCGTTGTAACTAACCTGGCTCTAATTATTAGAATCAGGTGCTGTAGATTAGGCTCGGAGTTTAAACATACAGGGCGTTAGCTCTCCAGATAGAGAGCCCTGGTCTAGAAAGGAATTTACCACATGGTGATGTCACTGCACTTGCGTTGCATCTCTGCTGTGGGGATTAGGTCGTGTCTTTCCCTGGGAGGCAGCAGTAGTTATGCCCAGTGTGGTTTAGCAGGAGCCTGGGAGAGGGAGGGGACCTCTGAGCCTAGTAGCTCTGCTGGAGCAGAGGACCATCAGCACGCTGACTCCACTTAGTTACTGTATATAGTCCCCCCTCTCCCTTCCTTTCATACTGCAGCTAGCCCCTGCCCCAGAGGACCCCACCTTGTCCTCTACACCTCCCCCAACTCCCAGCAGTATACATACTGTACACTCACATTCCCTCACTACATCTGCTACAGTGGTGCTAGAAGAAATCTCATTGGTCGCATTGGAGATTTTTGGGGGGTCATAATATTATGAATTTGATTACCATTATGGGTGACTTCCATTGCAGCTGATCCTATGATTTATTAACTCAAGGCTGTGTATTATAGATGAGCATGGATGGCCCACTGGTACGTTACCTATGTCATCCACATGTCCTTGCATGTTAGAGTGATAAATGGAAGTAGGGATCTCCATGTTCCCTGGCCATGGCCTACTGTCCTCAGGCTGTTCCCTGGCCATGGTCTACTGTCCTCAGGCTGTTCCCTGGCCATGGTCTACTGTCCTCAGGCTGTTCCCTGGCCATGGTTCTACTGTCCTCAGGCTGTACCCTGGCCATGGCCTACTGTCCTCAGGATGTTCCCTGGCCATGGCCTACTGTCCTCTGGCTGTTCCCTGGCCATGGTTCTACTGTCCTCAGGCTGTTCCCTGGTCATGGCCTACTGTCCTCGGGCTGTTTCCTGGTCTACTGTCCTCAGGCTGTTCCCTGGTCTACTGTCCTCAGGCTGTTCCCTGGCCATGGTCTACTGTCCTCAGGTTGTTCCCTGGTCATGGCTTACTGTCCTCAGGTTGTTCCCTGGTCATGGCTTACTGTCCTCAGGCTGTTCCCTGGCCATGGCCTACTGTCCTCAGGCTGTTCCCTGGTCATGGCCTACTGTCCTCAGGCTGTTCCCTGGCCATGGCTTACTGTCCTCAGGCTGTTCCCTGGTCATGGCTTACTGTCCTCAGGCTGTTCCCTGGCCATGGTCTACTGTCCTCAGGCTGTTCCCTGGTCATGGTCTACTGTCCTCAGGCTGTTCCCTGGCCATGGTCTACTGTCCTCAGGCTGTTCCCTGGCCATGGTCTACTGTCCTCAGGCTGTTCCCTGGCCATGGTCTACTGTCCTCAGGCTGTTCCCTGGTCATGGTCTACTGTCCTCAGGCTGTTCCCTGGTCATGGTCTACTGTCCTCAGGCTGTTCCCTGGCCATGGTCTACTGTCCTCAGGCTGTTCCCTGGCCATGGTCTACTGTCCTCAGGCTGTTCCCTGGTCATGGTCTACTGTCCTCAGGCTGTTCCCTGGCCATGGTCTACTGTCCTCAGGCTGTTCCCTGGCCATGGTCTACTGTCCTCAGGCTGTTCCCTGGCCATGGTTCTACTGTCCTCAGGCTGTACCCTGGCCATGGTCTACTGTCCCCAGGCTGTTCCCTGGTCATGGTCTACTGTCCTCAGGCTGTTCCCTGGTCATGGTCTACTGTCCTCAGGCTGTTCCCTGGTCATGGCTTACTGTCCTCAGGCTGTTCCCTGCTCAGGGTCTACTGTCCTCAGGCTGTTCCCTGGTCATGGCCTCATTCCTGGGGTGAGTCAGATGAGCTCTCACCCCATAGGGCCTAGTTCAACCATCTCATTTTGTCCCAGCCTTGACAGTCGCAAAAATAAAGACCAATATGAACTCTCACTGTCCCCAGAGACAGACTGGTGTGTGTGTTGTCCTGTATCTGCTGTATATAGAAGCAGATCACATTTGACTGGTTTTAGCATCTGAACAGGCAGCAGTGACAGACAGACAGGGTTCTGAATGAGTCTGGGATTCAGTGCCAGCTCCAAACTGCTTTGCATACAGCTCCCTCTCACCCGCACCTGCACACACACACACACACACACACACACACACACACACACACACACACACACACACACACACACACACACACACACACACACACATGGGGAAAGAGTGATGAGTAGAGGTGGGGAAATTAATTGGTTTGAAGATATTTCTCTTTTTCTCCTACTCTCTCTATCTCCTCTTTTAAAGCCTCCACCTCCTCCTGTTGAAGGAGTCAATGGGCCTCATGCCTTTGGGGAGCTTCTGTCTTTTCTCTCCTCGCTCCCTCCCCCTCCTTTTCTTCCTCTCGCTCCCTCGCTCCCTCTCTCCCCCTCTCTCTCCCTCTCTAGGAGGAGAGCTGAGTGATGGCTATTCTCTCAGAAACAGCCGCCAGCTAAAGAGATGGATAGAATCTAAGCTGTGGAATGGAGTTTTACACCCTAAGCTGTGTTCCAATACTCATGTTAGCTACAATAACTGTACTATTTGTGACGTAAATTGAGTATGTAACATGCTTATTTGTCACAGTATGGATATAGTTAGTATGCCAAAAGTTCACGAATTGGAAGTATACAAGCAGTGGACACTATTTTCGTGCTTTTAGGCCCCATAATGCAATTCTTCAGAAAATGGGAGTGTGGCTTCACATAATTTCAAGTTCCAGTTTTATTAGTGGTATGTACAGGATACATATGGTATACACCGTCCAACTAAATGATTACTTGCAGGTTCCTTCTCTACAATACAACCACAATAAGAAATAATACAAGATAAGAACAGGAACATAAAGTAAATGGCTCAGTAGAATAGAATAAACATTTTAGCATACTGTAAGTATAATAGAGGAAGGCACAATTTATAGTCCAATATTTACATATTTATCAGGGAAGGAGGGATTGGGGGGCAAGTGTTTAAATTGTGCAGTATCTAGCAATCATAACAAGAGTCTGGTAGCATGACTGTGTGTGTGTGTGTGTGTGTGTGTGTGTGTGTGTGTGTGTGTGTGTGTGTGTGTGTGTGTGTGTGTGTGTGTGTGTGTGTGTGTGTGGAGGAGTGTATATCTGTGTGTGTGTGTGTGTGTGTGTGTGTGTGTGTGTGTGTGTGTGTGTGTGTGTGTGGAGGAGTGTATATCTGTGTGTGTGTGTGTGTGTGTGTGTGTGGAGGAGTGTATATCTGTGTGGGTTTTAGATCCTTGCATAGTGCCTCACTAAGCTACAAAACAGCGTTTGAAGACGTGGGCCTGGTTAACGGTATCAAACCCCTGAGAAGTTGCTTGGCTGCCACTAGACACGAATGGACAATATGTCTTTTTGTTCTTCTCTTTCTCACAGATATTTACATAGTAAATGTAGCCTTCTTCACCATATCAGATTCACTGCTGCTGTTACCGAAGACGCAGCATGATACAGAACGGTATTAAGTAACGCTTTACTTGACACCTTGTGTCATAACATGTTATGACACAGTCCTAACCATGTCATAACAGCTGACATAACTTGTCATAACAGGTTACATGTTAACACTGTCATGACCCATATATCTACACCTGTTGTGACCTCTAGTATGTTATCTTATGTCTGGTTATGACGCCGACATGAAGCCACACATTCTATTACACCAGGGATGGGGAACCAACTTTCAAACCAAAGGAATCTTCTTGGCAGGGAAATAACTCATTTGAATAAATGTGGGTTTTGACGCTCTTATGTAGGTGTCATAACCAGCCATAAAATAACACAATATATATCACCACAGGTGTAAATATATGGGTCATGACAGTGTTATGACCATGTTATGACACGTAATGTCAGCTGTTATGACATATTATGACATGGTATTACTATTACCTACGATTATCACAGGGCAACTGAGAAGCATGGAGCTACAGAGAGGGGGTAGTGTTGTTCCCAGGCACTGAGGGTGCATCCCAAATGACACACTTCCCTATACAGTGCACTACTTTTGAATAGGTCCACAGATATTGCCCTATATAAGGAGCAGGGCAGCATTGGAGACTCAACCTGAGGTGAAGGTTTAGGGTTGATGATGCAGGTTCCCAGGAGACAGCTGAAGGGGATTGTTCTCCCTTAGTGTTGAGATGGGGAAGGCACTACATGTATCTATTCATCATTGGGGACGGAAACATATCTCATCAATGTGAATAATATTAGTCTCATTGTCTCATACATCATCTTGTCCCCTGAGGGTGTTCAGCATGTGTGATGGATTAAAACATGATTATCTCCCCATACTGTAAATGACCTGATGGTGGGGTGGTGTATTCCCAGTACCTAATCCAGCCAGCAGGGCCTTAACCTCTTGCTCCTACCTGACACGCAGGCGTCCCATCTAGACATCTGGAAATGCAAATGCGCTACGCTAAATGCTAATAGTACTAGTTAAAACTCAAACGTTCATTAAAATACACATGCAGGGTAGTGAATTAAAGCTACACTCGTTGTGAATCCAGGCAACAAGTCAGATTTTTAAAATGCTTTTCGGCGAAAGCATGAGAAGCTATTATCTGATAGCATGTAACACCCCAAAAGACCCGCAGGGGACGTAAACAAAATAATTAGCATAGTCGGCGCTACACAAAACGCACAAATAAAATATAAAACATTCATTACCTTTGACCATCTTCTTTGTTGGCACTCCTAGATGTCCCATAAACATCACTATTGGGTATTTTTTTCGTTTAAATCGGTCCATATATAGCCTAGATATCAATCTATGAAGACTGTAATCAAGGAAAAAAACATCGTTTTATAACGCGACGTCATTTTTTTTAATTAAAAAAGTCGACGATAAACTTTCACAAAACACTTCGAAATACTTTTGTAATGCAACTTTAGGTATTAGTAAACGTTAATAAGCGATCAAATTGATCACGAGGCGATGTATATTCTATAGCTGTACGTCTGGAAATAATGTCCGGGTAAATCTCAACCAAGACAACCGAGACCTGAAGAAATGGGCTGTCTCTTTGTTTGTTTGACCAAGAAACAAAGCCTAGGCAAATGACAAGACTGTTGACATCGTGTGGAAGCTGTAGGTATTGCAACCTCGGCCCCATTTAATGTGGTTCACCTTTATCAATCGGTTGAAGTGGCGCATGGATATATTTTTATTTTCGATGAAACGCACGTTCTGTTATAGTTCTGTTATAGTCACAGCCGTGATTTAACCAGTTTTATAAACGTCTGAGTGTTTTCTATCCACACATACTAATCATATGCATATACTATATTCCTGGCATGAGTAGCAGGGCGCTGAAATGTTGCGCGGTTTTTAACAGAATGTTCGAAAAAGTAGGGGGTAGGAGTAACAGGTTAATCTCACTTTTTATTTGTCCTAGATAAATATGTTTGAGACGGGTGTGTAAGGGTTGGTGGCGAGAGAGTGAGAGAGAGAGAAAGAGACAGAGAGAGAGAGAAAGAAAGAGAGAGAGAGAGAGAGAGAGAGAGTGAGAGAGAGAGAGAAAGAGACAGAGAGAGAGAGAAAGAAAGAGA
>NC_088415.1:31673469-31690969 GCF_034236695.1 Oncorhynchus nerka | reverse complement strand
TTAGAGACAAGGACAAATCTGATCAAATCAGTTTTTTGGAAAGACAACCGTGTGCCCGTTTGTCATGGTGTGTGTCAACAAATACTACGCTCACAGCTGAACACTCATCCATTCCCTCTGTAAAGTCAATTGATCTATGATGTTAACCGTGTGTACTGTGTGTTTCCAGGTGAGCCGTGTTCCAGTGGAGAGCTGTGAGCAGTACTCCTCCTGCAGCGGCTGCCTGGGGTCAGGAGATCCCCACTGTGGCTGGTGTGTCCTCCACAATGTGTAAGTACTGTATGACCACACGGTGCTGCTCTGACGCTGCGTTCCTGACATTACTATGTCCTCAACTCCATACTAACAAGTCACCTGAAGAACCAAAACGCTCTCTCTGTCAGGTGCTCCAGGAAGGATCGTTGTGAGAGGGCTGACGAGCCTCAGCGTTTTGCCTCCCGAGTGGAGCAGTGCGTCAAACTCAGTGTCCAGCCCGGAAACATCTCTGTCACCATGTCCAAAGTGCAGGTACGTCACCTGACAATAAATCATGTGTGTGCGTGCCCGTGTGTTTCTGTGTGTGTGTTCTCACATTGACGTGTCCTCACACTCTCCTCTCTCTCTGTATCCCTAGCTGGTGCTGCAGGCCCAGAATGTGCCTAACCTTTCGGCAGGGGTCAACTGCTCCTTTGAGGATTACACTGAGACAGAGGGACGCATCTTTGGGGGACGCATCTACTGCCTGTCCCCTTCCACACGAGAGGTCGCCCCCATCACACGCAACCAGGGTGAGACATTTAGCCACAGCATCCTCATGCTGCTATTTGCTAGTAATATAACCCAGTTACACTGTGTGTGAACAGCATTGGATTATTTGTCTGTGTGTAGATTGTGTTGTACTGTCACTCTTTCTTGGTGACAAACGTACTGTGAAGCTGTTAGGGCTGGGTTCCGGATAGAACCAAACAGCGCTCTATGCTTGCTTCATATATGACACCTCTAAAGGTTCTATATAGAACTATTTTGTAGAGTTCTTTGATCAGAACCCCAGGAGTTCTTCTTCACTGAACTACAACTGGTTCCATATAGAACCCTTAGGTTCTATATAGGGTTCTATATGGAACCAATTTCAGTTCTATATAGAACCTTTGGGCTTGGCAAGACTTGAACCCTTTTTGGTTCTATCTAGAACCTTTTTTTCTAAGAATGTACCATATTTAACTACAGTTGAAGTCGGAAGTTTACAAATTTCTTGTTAACAAACTATAGTTTTGGCAAGTCGGTTAGGACATCTACTTTGTGAATGACACAAGTCATTTTTCCAACAATTGTTTACAGACAGATTATCGCAATTCCAGTGGGTCAGAAGTTTACATACACTAAGTTGACTGCCTTTAAACAGCTTGGAAAATTCCAGAAAATGATGTCATGTATTTAGAAGCTTCTAATAGGCTAATTGACATCATTTGAGTCAATTAGAGGTGTACCTGTGGATGTATTTCAAGGCCTACCTTCAAACTCAGTGCCTCATTGCTTGACCTCATGAGAAAATAAATAAAAATCAGCCAAGATCTCAGAAAATAAATTCTAGACCTCCAAAAGTCTGTTTCATCCTTGGGAGCCATTTCCAAAAACATGAAGGTACCACGTTCATCTGTACAAACAATAGTACCAAGTATAAACACCATGGGACCACGCAGCCGTCATACTGCTCAGCAAGGAGACGCGTTCTGTCTCCTAGAGATTAACGTACTTTGGTGCACAAAGTACAAATCAATCCCAGAACAACAGCAAAGGACCTTGTGAAGATGCTGGAGGAAACAGGTACAAAAGTATCTATATCCACAGTAAAACGAGTCCTATATCGACATAGCCTGAAAGGCCGCTCAGCAAGGAAGAAGCCACTGCTCCAAAACTGCCATAAAAAAGCCAGACTACGGTTTGCAACTGCACATGGGGACAAAGATCATACTTTTTGGAGAAATGTCCTCTGGTCTGATGAAACAAAAATAGAACTGTTTGGCCATAATGACCATTGTTATTTTTGGAGGAAAAAGGGTGATGCTTGCAAGCTGCAGAACACCATCCCAACCATGAAGGACGGGGGAGGCAGCATCATGTTGTGGAGTGACTGTGGAGGGACTTTGCTGCAGGAGGGGCTGGAGCACTTCACAAAATAGATGGCTGCATGAGCATGGAAAATGATGTGGAGATATTGAAGCAACATCTCAAGACATCAGTCAGGAAGTTAATTAAAGCTTGGTCGCAAATGGGTCTTCCAAATGGACAATGACCTCAAACATGCTTCCAAAATGGCTTAAGGACAACAAAGTTAAGGTATTAGAGTGGCCATCACAAAGCCCTGACCTCAATCCCATGGAACATTTGTGGGCAGAACTAAAAAAGTGTGTGCGAGCAAGGAGGCCTACAAACCTGACTCAGTTACACCAGCTCTGTCAGGAGGCCTACAAACCTGACTCAGTTACACCAGCTCTGTCAGGAGGAATGGGCCAAAATTCACCCAACTTATTGTGGGAAGCTTGTGGAAGGCTACCTGAAACATATGACCCAAGTTAAACAATTTAAAGGCAATGCTACCAAATACTAATTGAATGTATGTAAACTTCTGATCCACTGGGAATATGATGAAAGAATTAAAAGCTGAAATAAATCATTCTCTCTACTATTATTCAGGAATTGTGAAAAACTGAGTTTAATTAAATGTATTTGGCTAAGGTGTATGTAAACTTCAGACTTCAACTGTATATACCGATATTGATGCAACGACCGGTTTGGGTTTTACTTTCAATGTTTGGTTTGCTAAATGTCATATCCGGTGCACGTAATGCCTGTTTTATAGTTTGGTCCATTTGCTACTTGAGTCATCTTTCTCCTCTTCCTGCTGCATGCTGCTAACCACACCAAGCCCCGCCCCCTGTCACTCAAGGAGAGAGCAGTTGCTCGACCACTGAGTCACAAGCACTGTCTTGTCATCCACTGCAGTCTGTTCAGGTGGATACTGACATGGTGTTCCATAATTACACCACTGTCTTGTCATCCACTGCAGTCTGGTCAGGTGGATACTGACATGGTGTTCCATAATTATACCACTGTCTTGTCATCCACTGCAGTCTGGTCAGGTGGATACTGACATGGTGTTCCATAATTACACCACTGTCTTGTCATCCACTGCAGTCTGGTCAGGTGGATACTGACATGGTGTTCCATAATTACACCACTGTCTTGTCATCCACTGCAGTCTGGTCAGGTGGATACTGACATGGTGTTCCATAATTACACCACTGTCTTGTCATCCACTGCAGTCTGGTCAGGTGGATACTGACATGGTGTTCCATAATTACACCACTGTCTTGTCATCCACTGCAGTCTGGTCAGGTGGATACTGACATGGTGTTCCATAATTACACCACTGTCTTGTCATCCACTGCAGTCTGGTCAGGTGGATACTGACATGGTGTTCCATAATTACACCACTGTCTTGTCATCCACTGCAGTCTGGTCAGGTGGATACTGACATGGTGTTCCATAATTACACCACTGTCTTGTCATCCACTGCAGTCTGGTCAGGTGGATACTGACATGGTGTTCCATAATTACACCACTGTCTTGTCATCCACTGCAGTCTGGTCAGGTGGATACTGACATGGTGTTCCATAATTACACCACTGTCTTGTCATCCACTGCAGTCTGGTCAGGTGGATACTGACATGGTGTTCCATAATTACACCACTGTCTTGTCATCCACTGCAGTCTGGTCAGGTGGATACTGACATGGTGTTCCATAATTACACCACTGTCTTGTCATCCACTGCAGTCTGGTCAGGTGGATACTGACATGGTGTTCCATAATTACACCACTGTCTTGTCATCCACTGCAGTCTGGTCAGGTGGATACTGACATGGTGTTCCATAATTACACCACTGTCTTGTCATCCACTGCAGTCTGGTCAGGTGGATACTGACATGGTGTTCCATAATTACACCACTGTCTTGTCATCCACTGCAGTCTGGTCAGGTGGATACTGACATGGTGTTCCATAATTACACCACTGTCTTGTCATCCACTGCAGTCTGGTCAGGTGGATACTGACATGGTGTTCCATAATTACACCACTGTCTTGTCATCCACTGCAGTCTGGTCATCCACTGCAGGTGGATACTGACATGGTGTTCCATAATTACACCACTGTCTTGTCATCCACTGCAGTCTGGTCAGGTGGATACTGACATGGTGTTCCATAATTACACCACTGTCTTGTCATCCACTGCAGTCTGGTCAGGTGGATACTGACATGGTGTTCCATAATTACACTCAACACTATACACGTCAGCTACTACAGCGACTGAAATGACTATAACACTCAATACTACACGTCAGCTACTACAGCGACTGAAATGACTGCAACACTCAACATTATACACGTCAGCTAGTACAGCGACTGAAATGACTATAACACTCAACACTATACACGTCAGCTACTACAGCGGGTGAAATGACTATAACACTCAATACTATACACGTCAGCTACTACAGCGACTGAAATGACTATAACACTCGACACTATACACATCAGCTACTACAGCGACTGAAATGACTAACACTCCACACTATCCACGTCAGCTACTACAGCGACTGAAATGACTATAACACTCAACACTATACACGTCAGCTACTACAGCGACTGAAATGACTGCAACACTCAACACTATACACGTCAGCTAGTACAGCGACTGAAATGACTATAACACTCAACACTATACACGTCTGCTACTACAGCGACTGAAATGACTATAACACTCAACACTATACACGTCAGCTACTACAGCGACTGAAATGACTATAACACTCAACACTATACACGTCAGCTACTACAGCGACTGAAATGACTAACACTCAACACTATCCACGTCAGCTACTACAGCGACTGAAATGACTATAACACTCAACACTATACACGTCAGCTACTACAGCGACTGAAATGACTATAACACTCAACACTATACACGTCAGCTACTACAGCGACTGAAATGACTATAACACTCAACACTATACACGTCAGCTACTACAGCGACTGAAATGACTGCAACACTCAACACTATACACGTCAGCTACTACAGCGACTGAAATGACTGCAACACTCAACACTATACACGTCAGCTACTACAGCGACTGAAATGACTATAACACTCAACACTATACACGTCAGCTACTACAGCGACTGAAATGACTATAACACTCAACACTATACACGTCAGCTACTACAGCGACTGAAATGACTGCAACACTCAACAAGAGCTGCAGTTAGTTTCAGAGTGGGTGGCAAGGAATAAGTTAGACCTAAATATTTCCAAAACTAAAATCATTGTATTTGGGACAAATCATTCATTACACCCTAAACCTCAACTACATCTCCTAATGAATAATGTGTAAATTGAGCAAGTTGAGGTGACTAAACTGCTTGGAGTAACCCTGGATTGTACACTGTCATGGTCAACACATATTGATGCAGTAGTAGCTAAGATGGGGAGAAGTCTGTCCATAATAAAGCTCTGTTCTGCCTTCTTAACATCACTATCAACAATGCAGGTCCTATTGGCTCTAGTTTTGTCACACCTTGACTACTGTTCAGTAGTGTGTTCAGGTGCCACAAAGAGCGTCTTAGGAAAATTGCAGTTGGCTCAGTACAGGGCAGCACAGCTGGACCTTAAAAGTACACAGAGCTAACATTAATTATTTACATGACAGACTATGGGAGGCGCACAGTACTACATAGAGCCATGACTACATGGAACTACATTCCACATCAGGTAACTGATGCAAGCAGTAGAATCAGATTGATAAAAACAGGTAAAAATACACCTTATGGAACAGCAGGGACTGTGAAGAGACACACTAAAGTATAGCCACATGCATAGGCACACATTGTGATATTGTTGAATGGTGGTATTAAACATGTTGTATTGTAGATATGTAGTGCTGTAATAATGTTAATGTTATGTGATGTCCTGTTTTATCTTTCATTGATGTAAGTGCTTTAATATGTTTGGAGCCCCGGAAGAGTAGCTGCTGCCTTGGCAGGAACTAATGGGGATCCGTAATAAGTCCCAGGAAGAGTAGCTGCTGCCTTGGCAGGAACTAATGGGGATCCATAATAAACCCCAGGAAGAGTAGCTGCTGCCTTGGCAGGAACTAATGGGGATCCATAATAAACCCCAGGAAGAGTAGCTGCTGCCTTGGCAGGAACTAATGGGGATCCGTAATAAGTCCCAGGAAGAGTAGCTGGTGCATCTAATGGGGATCCTAATAAGTCCCAGGAAGAGTAGCTGCTGCCTTGGCAATGGGGATCCATAATAAACCCCAGGAAGAGTAGCTGCTGCCTTGGCAGGAACTAATGGGGATCCATAATAAACCCCAGGAAGAGTAGCTGCTGCCTTGGCAGGAACTAATGGGGATCCGTAATAAGTCCCAGGAAGAGTAGCTGGTGCCTTGGCAGGAACTAATGGGGATCCGTAATAAGTCCCAGGAAGAGTAGCTGGTGCCTTGGCAGGAACTAATGGGGATCCGTAATAAGTCCCAGGAAGAGTAGCTGCTGCCTTGGCAGGAACTAATGGGGATCCATAATAAACCCCAGGAAGAGTAGCTGCTGCCTTGGCAGGAACTAATGGGGATCCATAATAAACCCCAGGAAGAGTAGCTGCTGCCTTGGCAGGAACTAATGGGGATCCGTAATAAGTCCCAGGAAGAGTAGCTGGTGCCTTGGCAGGAACTAATGGGGATCCGTAATAAGTCCCAGGAAGAGTAGCTGGTGCCTTGGCAGGAACTAATGGGGATCCGTAATAAGTCCCAGGAAGAGTAGCTGCTGCCTTGGCAGGAACTAATGGGGATCCATAATAAACCCCAGGAAGAGTAGCTGCTGCCTTGGCAGGAACTAATGGGGATCCGTAATAAGTCCCAGGAAGAGTAGCTGCTGCCTTGGCAGGAACTAATGGGGATCCATAATAAACCCCAGGAAGAGTAGCTGCTGTCTTGGCAAGAACTAATGGGGATCCATAATAAACCCTAGGAAGAGTAGCTGCTGCCTTGACAGGAACTAATGGGGATCCATAATAAACCCCAGGAAGAGTAGCTGCTGCCTTGGCAGGAACTAATGGGGATCCGTAATAAGTCCCAGGAAGAGTAGCTGCTGCCTTGGCAGGAACTAATGGGGATCCATAATAAACCCCAGGAAGAGTAGCTGCTGCCTTGGCAGGAACTAATGGGGATCCATAATAAACCCAGGAAGAGTAGCTGCTGCCTTGGCAGGAACTAATGGGGATCCGTAATAAGTCCCAGGAAGAGTAGCTGGTGCCTTGGCAGGAACTAATGGGGATCCGTAATAAGTCCCAGGAAGAGTAGCTGCTGCCTTGGCAGGAACTAATGGGGATCCATAATAAACCCCAGGAAGAGTAGCTGCTGCCTTGGCAGGAACTAATGGGGATCCATAATAAACCCCAGGAAGAGTAGCTGCTGCCTTGGCAGGAACTAATGGGGATCCGTAATAAGTCCCAGGAAGAGTAGCTGGTGCCTTGGCAGGAACTAATGGGGATCCGTAATAAGTCCCAGGAAGAGTAGCTGGTGCCTTGGCAGGAACTAATGGGGATCCGTAATAAGTCCCAGGAAGAGTAGCTGCTGCCTTGGCAGGAACTAATGGGGATCCATAATAAACCCCAGGAAGAGTAGCTGCTGCCTTGGCAGGAACTAATGGGGATCCATAATAAACCCCAGGAAGAGTAGCTGCTGCCTTGGCAGGAACTAATGGGGATCCGTAATAAGTCCCAGGAAGAGTAGCTGGTGCCTTGGCAGGAACTAATGGGGATCCGTAATAAGTCCCAGGAAGAGTAGCTGGTGCCTTGGCAGGAACTAATGGGGATCCGTAATAAACCCCAGGAAGAGTAGCTGCTGCCTTGGCAGGAACTAATGGGGATCCGTAATAAGTCCCAGGAAGAGTAGCTGCTGCCTTGGCAGGAACTAATGGGGATCCATAATAAACCCCAGGAAGAGTAGCTGCTGTCTTGGCAAGAACTAATGGGGATCCATAATAAACCCTAGGAAGAGTAGCTGCTGCCTTGACAGGAACTAATGGGGATCCATAATAAACCCCAGGAAGAGTAGCTGATGCCTTGGCAGGAACTAATGGGGATCCGTAATAAGTCCCAGGAAGAGTAGCTGCTGCCTTGGCAGGAACTAATGGGGATCCATAATAAACCTGGTTCACAGTTGGCGTTCCAATTCATCCCAAAGGTGTTCAATGGGGTTGAGGTCAGGGCTCTGTGCAGGCCAGTCAAGCTCTTCCACACCGATCTCAACAAACCATTTCTGCATGGACCTCGCTTTGTGCACGGGGGCATTGTCATTTTGAAACAGGAGAGACCTTCCCCAAACTGTTGCCAGTTGGAAGCACGGAATCGTCTAGAATGTCATTGTACACTGTTACGTTAAGATTTCCCTTCACTGGAACTAAGGGGCCATGAGAACCAGCCCCAGACTATTATTGCTCCTTCACCAAACTTTACAGTTGGCAATATGCATACGGGCAGGTAGCATTCTCCTGGCATCTTCCAAACCCAGATTCGTCCTGTCGGACTGCCAGATGGTGAAGCGTGATTCATCACTCCAGAGAACACGTTTCCACTGCTACAATTGCGGCGAGCTTTACACCACTCCAGCCGACGCTTGGCATTGCACATGGTAATCATAGGCTTATGTGCAGCTGCTCGGCCATGGAAACCCATTTCATAAAGCTCCTGACGAACAGTTCTTGTGCTGACTTTGCTTCCAGAGGCAGTTTGTAACTCGCCAGTGAGCGTTGCAACCGAGGACAGACAATTTTTACACGCTACGTGCTTCAGCACTCGGCGGTCCCATTCTGTGAGCTTGTGTGGCCTACCACTTCTCGGCTGAGCCGTTGATGCTCCTAGACATTTCCACTTCACAATAACAGCACTTACAGTTGACTGGGGCAGCTCTAGCGGGGCAGAAATGTGACAATCCCACTTGCTGGAAAGGTGGCATCCTATGACGGTGTCACGTTAAAAGTTACTGAGCTCTTCAGTAAGGCCATTCTACTGACAATGTTTGTCTATGGAGATTGCATGGCTGTGTGCTCGATCTTGTACACCTGGTAGCAACGGGTGTGGCTGAAACAGCCAAAGCCACAAATTTGAAGGGGTCTTCACGTACTTTTGTATATATACTGTATAAAAGGAAAGAAAAGATGCAATGTAACATCTATTTAGGGTCACCTGGAAACACTGACCAACACTTTGGTTCCTACCTTGTCAATAATTCCTCCCTGGTTTATGTATTTCTTGTCATGTCAAACCCCAATGTATTCAAGACGCTGCCCACTATATTCCAATTATATAATTAGAATAATGTGGAAATTAAAATAATAGTAAAGGAAATGCAGATTCATTTTTTTTGAACAGTACAAAACAATCAGAATGGAGAAAGACCCATTGGAATCACTTAAAATGTATGTGTTGCCACCCTGAGGTCATGAGCTACTCATAAAGCCTATTTAGAACTTGTATTATTCAAAAATGTAAAATACCATCGAATATGGTCATGCTGTCAAAAATATGAAAAATATTGTGAAATATTTATTGGCCTTTTCACCCAGTTCTGAAAGCTGTATCTGACTGTACCTCTTTCTAGGGGACAAGCGTACTGTGAAGCTATATCTGACTGTACCTCTTTCTAGGGGACAAGCGTACTGTGAAGCTGTATCTGAAGTCTAAGGAGACAGGGAAGAAGTTTGCCAGTGTGGACTTTGTCTTCTACAACTGCAGTGTGCACCAATCGTAAGTTCCGCTTTACCTAATTCTGTGTGTGTGTGTGTGTGTGTGTATGTGAGAGAGAAAGAGAGATAGAGAAAGAGGAGTGAGAAATAGAGAAAGAGAGAAAGATACCCTCTCCTCTCTGCTCTGCAGTGCTTGTTACTGCTGATGAGATCAGACTCTTAATGTCATTTTCTTAATAACTTGGAGCTCCTCTGATGTCATTGATAAAGTTTTACTACACTGAGTTATGTCCCTTTACATCTGAGATCTCTTTTCCTCCCTTCCTCCACACCACTCTCTCCACATTTTGGCTTGAGGCTGTCAGCCCCTGTATCTATCCCACCATCCCTAACTCTGCCTTTCACTGAACACATACAGTACCAGTCAAAAGTTTGGAAACACCTACTCATTCCTGGGTTTTTCTTTATTTTTGGCTATTTTCTACATTGTATAATAATACTGAAGACATCAAAACTATTAAATAACACATATGGAATCATGTAGTGACCAAAAAAGTGTTTAAACAAATCAAAATAGTTTTTATATTTGAGATTCTTCCAATTAGCCACCCTTTGCCTTGATGACAGCTTTGCACACTCTTGGTATTCTTTCAACCAGCTTCATGAGGTCGTCACCTGGAATGCATTTCAATTAACAGGTTTGCTTTGTTAAAAGTTCATTTGTGGAATTTCTTTCCTTCTTAATGCATTTGAGCCAGTCAGTTGTGTTATGACAAGGTAGGGGTGGTATACAGAAGATCACCCTATTTGGTAAAAGACCGAGTCCATATTATGGCAAGAACAGCTCAAATAATCAAAGAAAAAATATAGTCCATCGTTACTTTAAGACATGAAGGTCAGTCAATACGGAAAATTTCAAGAACTTTGAAGGTTTCTTCAAGTGCATTCGCAAAAACCATTAAGCAGCATGATGAAACTGGCTCTCATGAGGACCCCCACAGGAAAGGAATACCCAGAGTTACCTCTGCTGCAGAGGATAAGTTCATTAGAGTTAAGTGCACCTCAGATTGCATCCCAAATAATTGCTTCAGAGTTCAAGTAACTGACACATCTCAACATCAACTTTTCAGAGGAGACTGCCTGAATCAGGCCTTCATGGTCAAATTCCTGCAAAGAAACCAGTACTAAAGAACACCAATAATAAGAAGAGACTTGCTTGGGCCAAGAAACACGAGCAATGGACATTAGACCGGTGGAAATCTGTCCTTTGGTCTGATGAGTCCAACTGTGAGATTTTTGGTTCCAACTGCTTTGTCTTTGTGAGATGCAGAGTAGGTTAACGGATGATCTCCGCATGTGTGGTTCCCACAGTGAAGCATGGAGGAGGAGGTGTGATGGTGTCAGGGTGCTTTGCTGGTGACACTGTCAGTGATTTATTTAGAATTCAAGGTACACTTAACCAGCATGGCTACCACAGAATTTTGCAGAAATACGCCATCCCATCTGGTTTGCGCTTAGTGGGACTATCATTTGTTTTTCAACAGGACAATGACCCAACACACCTCCAATCTGTGTAAGGGCTATATGACCAAGAAGCAGAGTGATGGAGTGCTGCATCAGATGACCTGGCCTCCACAATCACCCGACCTCAACCCAATTGAGATGGTTTGGGATGAGTTGGACCGAAGAGTGAAGGAAAAGCAGCAAACAAATGCTCAGCATATGTGGGAACTCCATCAAGACTGCTGGAAAAGCATTCCAGGTGAAGCTGGTTGATAGAATCCCAAGAGCGTGCAAAGCTGTCATCAAGGCAAAAAGTGGCTACTTTGAAGAATCTAAAATCTAAAATATATTTTTATTTATTTAACACTGTTTTGGTAACTACATGATTCCATATGTGTTATTTCACAGTTTTGATGTCTTCACTATTATTCTACAATGTAGAAAATAGTAAAAAATAAAGAAAAACCCTTGAATGAGTAGGTGTGTCCAAACTTTTGACTGGTTCTGTATATATGGTCCAAAGACCGCCATCTTCCCTCTCACCCATTTCCCACCCAATTACTATATATTTAAT
This sequence comes from Oncorhynchus nerka, assembly GCF_034236695.1. Lineage (NCBI taxonomy): Eukaryota > Metazoa > Chordata > Actinopteri > Salmoniformes > Salmonidae > Oncorhynchus > Oncorhynchus nerka. Next base: position 31,679,110 of record NC_088415.1, on the reverse strand, counting down.
CTCTCCCTCTTCCTCTTCCTTCCCCATTTCCCCTATGTCTCTTCTTCCTCTCCTCCTCCTCCCTCTCCTCCCCTCTAACTCTCCTCTACCCCTCATTCTCTCCCTCTCCTCCCCTCTAAATCTCCTCTACCCCACTCATTCTCACCCTATCCTCCCCTATAACTCTCCTCTACCCCACTCATTCTCTCCCTATCCTCCCCTCTAACTCTCCTCTACCCCTCATTCTCTCCCTCTCTTCCCCTCTAACTCTCCTCTATCCCCCATTCTCTCGCTCTCCACCCCTCTAACTCTCCTCTACCCCCTCATTCTCCCCCTCTCCTCGCCTCTACCCCCATTCTCTCCTTCTCCTCCCCTCTAACTCTCCTCTACCCCCTCATTCTCTCCCTCTCCTTCCCTCTAACTCTCCTCGTCCCCCCACATTCTCTCCCTCTCCTCCCTTCTACCTCTCCCCTTCCTTTCCCGCTCTCCCTTTCTCTCTTATTTCCTGTTGGTCCTCTCTCCTTCTGGTCCAGATGTTCCTCTCTGCTCTTATTTATCAAACTGATTTTTTCCCTGGCCTCTGCTCTGTGAGCTGCATACATTAGCACAGCAATATTATACTAATTAGCTGCCCTGGCGCCCCATTACAGCTGGACATAATGGAGAGTGTATGTAAAGTGTTCACCTGGACCTCTTATCAAGGCCCGATTCAACGTCTTTGAACCTAGAGGATGTGTGATTATATATGGGCCTCTGTAATGTGTGGGTGTGCGCTGTCTACCATGTGTTTGTGAGGGACTGTGTGTGTGTGTGTGTGTGTATGTGTGTGTGTGCGTGCGTGTGTGCATGAGGACTGGTTAAGCTCTCTCACCATGCCTCTCTCATTGAATAAGCAGGCATAGTGAGGTCTTTGATGTGCTGTATGCAACACAGCCCATCAGGACTTTACAGTACACTACAGTCTAGTTTTAACAACCCAGCCTTGTCAGCCATATAGAACCCACGTGATCCCCTGAACTACTCCCCTCCTGACCTCTGAACCCTGACCCCAGCGTGTGTAGACTGCCAGTGGGCCGTGTGTGCCAACGGGGCTGCTGTGCAATAAAAAGCTTTCCTCAGAGGTGACAGGCATGGTGGGCGGAGAGGGCACTCTACTTGGCAAGGCCAGCTATTTACATACACAGTAACAATATTAGAGTTTTGCATTTAAAAGACTGCCGGAATAGTTTAATTTAGCGTGTGAGGGACTGAATGTATTTTTAATGAGAGGAGCGAGGAGGGAAAGAGGGGGAGGGGAGAAAACAAGTGAAGGAGAGATGGATTGTGCCCTTTGTGTTGGGGATAATGCATCCACAGAGCTAAAAGGTTAGCGCCTCAGCCAAACCACAGCGCCTATTAGAATATAAAAAGAATGAGGAAATGCATGCAGGATTCACAGCCTTGAAAAGGCCCCACTCATGGAAGGCAGAGAGCCCTGAGACAGGCTCTCGTAGGCGGGCTGGGTGCTCACTTCATCTCCCTGCTGTCCGTGTTAAGGAAGCTTCTCTGAAAATCTACTTCACCAAGCTACCACTTACTTCACACTGGAAGAAATTAAGCTACACTATCGCTATCCTTTAGAATAATATAGTTGAATTAACCAAAGTTAAAAAGTAGTTTGCTACATTCAAACTGCTTAATGAAAAATGATCAGATGTACATGTGAAATGTCAAATACAAATTGCAAGAACATATTCACTTTGAGGTCATTTGTTAACAGAATGTGTCATTTAGCCTATTAAACACAATCATGACGTTTCAAGGGAGAGTTAGGCAGGTCTGATGCTGAAAAGACAGGAAATGATTGCCCACTTCTGTCACGCCCTGACCTTAGTTATCTTTGTTTTCTTTCTTATTTTGGTTAGGTCAGGTTGTGACGAGGGTGGTTTAGTTTTTTTCTTGTCTAGGTGAAGTTGCCGGTCAGCACTCGTGTCTTATAGCGTCACGTTCATTTAGTTGTTTTGTTAGTTTGTTTAGTGTTCTTCGTGTAAATAAAGAAGAATGTATTCTTATCACGCTGTGCCTTGGTCTCCTCGTTATGACGAACGTGACAACTTCACCCATATTAGTAGTATTATCATTTGAAAGCAGTGTGTAGTTCCAGTAGTTAGCTACACCACTACATGGCAAGAAAGTAAAACTCTACCTAGATTTTTATTTTAGTTCAACTACCACCAAGCTCCTGCAAAATATAGTTAAATGACTAGTTGAACTACATGTAGTCCACTACTGTCATGTATTGTCATGTTATGTCTTGTTCCTGTTCTTTCTCTTCACTTCGTTTCCCCCTGCTGGTCGTATTAGGTTACCTTCTCTCCCTTTCCTTCCCCCAGCTGTTCCTCATCTCCTCTAACTACCTCGTTTACTCTCTCCCACCTGTTCCCTTTTTTCCCTCTGATTAGGTCTCTATTTCTCTCTCTGTTTCTGCTTCTGTCTTTGTCAGATTCTCGTTTGCTTCACCCTTGTCCCGTCCTGTCATAATCTGCCTCTTCATCAGATGCTACATGTGATCAGGTACCTCTGTCCTCTACAACCCGCGCCTACCCGGAGAGACCAGCAGTCTGTTGCCGCTAACCCTGCTATTCTCCTCTGCTGCTAGAAGGGGACTCTCCTGTAAAGATCAGAGGACTTTATGATTTATTTGTCGCCCTCTCTGCGGGTTGTCTATTTTGTCAACCGATACATCTGAAGAGGATTTATGTCTTCCCTGTGTTTGGACATTAAAAGACTCTGTTTCTGTTAAACCGCTTTTGGGTCCTCACTCACCTGCATAACAACTACTCCCCAACATGGCTGCCTGCTACTGGCCTGGTGCTTCTTGAACCACCTGTTGTAACAGGACAAGAACATTAGGCTTCAACATTCTGGTAACATTCTACCAATGTAAAGAATGGTTTGGATGGGAAGAAGAGGTCTTCTGTGGTATCCACTCTCACTTCAATCATCCCAATTGTCTTTTCAATCTATCTATCACAGAACAACACACTGTAGGTGTTAGGCTGAAAACAACTAGAGATACGCAGTGATACACCTGATAGATGTTCTGAGTTGTTAGGTTGGAGGTAGAGGAGAGAAGCTGAGTTTACTGTTGCCCAGGTTCAGGTGTGATATTTACAGGCAGCAGAGGGTAAGTGATGGGGCTCTGGTCCTGGCAGTGTGCCACTCCACTTGGCAGTACTGAGTCTAATAGACGGTATGTCTGAATCCCTTGCTTACACCTCTCCTCTACCGTTTCTCTCATTTACCTCTGCCTTTCCTCCTGAAGCAGGCAGAACAAAGGAAACAGCCTCTGAGTGTTCATTCACCCAGCTCCTGAATAGGCACTATAGCAACAATAAAGCATGTTTGGAATTTCAGCAGAAACAAGCAAAGCTTTAATTAAACCCATTTATTTTTCATTTGACTAGGCAAGTCAGTTAGGACCAAATTCTCATTTACAGTGACAGTCTACACAGACCAAACCCGGACGGCTCTACGCTAATTGTGCGCCGCCCTATGGGACTCCCAATCACGGCTGGTTGTGATACAACCTGGATTTGAACTAGGGTGTCTGTAGTGACGCCTCTAGCACTGAGATGCAGTACCTTGGACAGCTGTGCCACTTGGGAGCCCGATAGGGTGGGGCACAATGGGCCCAGTGTCGTCCGGGTTTGGCCGGTGTAGGCCTCCATTATAAATAAGAATTTGTTCTTAACTGACTAATAACATAAATAAAAATCTGATCATTATATCAATGTATATGTTTACTGATAGTGATATGAAGTATACTTTAACAGTGGGAAATGGTAGATCTACTGTAGGTCTACTGTATGCATGCTTAAATACATCTATTCTGTATTTGATTAAGTAATAATGTATGCTTTTGGGTGGTCTGCTTAGCAGACAGGAAACATTGACTAGTTTGCAGTAGCAGCCCCAGAGCACGACAGAGGCTTTGATTTCCTGCTGTAGGACATACACATCTCCCAGTGTGGCGCTAAGAATCAGCAGGGTTCAAAGGGCATTGCCCCCTTCTCTGTCTGCATCTGGCTGGGATCGATAGACCCAGATGTCTGGAGACTAGAAGGTAATACCCCTCAGAAGCAAACAAATAGCGGGCTGTTAGCGTAGCACAAATCCACCCTCTCTCTCTCTCTGTCTCTCTCTCTCTCTCTGTCTCTCTGTCTCGTACTCTCTCTCTCTCTCTCTCTCTCTCTCTCTCTCTCTCTCTCTGTCTCGTCTCTCTCTCTCTCTCTCACTGTCTCGTACTCTCTCTCTCTGTCTCGTACTCTCTCTCTCTCTCTCTCTCTGTCTCGTACTCTCTCTCTGTCTCGTACTCTCTCTCTCTCGCTCTCTCTCTCTCTGTCTCGTACTCTCTCTCTCTCTCTGTCTCTCTCTCTGTCTCGTACTCTCTCTCTCTCTCTCTCTCTGTCTCTCTCGTACTCTCTCTCTCTCTCTCTCGCTCTCTGTCTCTCTCTCTGTCTTTCTCTCTCATACTTCCTCCCCATAGTAACACACATACAGGAATCGATTATAGACTTTATCCCGTAGAGCTAGGATGGTAGTGGGTCCTGCTCATTATAGTAGTGTGGAGCTGTGCTACACATGCCTCATTCTGTCACTGGAATATGGGAGTAAGAGGCACGTTAAAGGGCTTTGTAGAACTCATAAAGATTTTTGAGAAATCAATGTGTTTATGTGGGGCGAAGCGGAGTGGATTCAAACTAATGCATGTATTTTATTTCATCCTCTATTTTACTCTCCTGTAGCTATAAAAACCTTGTTGAGGCTGCTGGTAATCTATGTTCATTTATGCTTTCTGAACTAAGGAAAAAAACAGGCTTATCTGGGCCTGGCAGCTTATTTGAATATAAGCCTTTGAACATGTTGAATAGGAAGGAGTATATCGATCTAGACATTTTCCTCTCTGTTGTTATTTTACTCTCTGTTGGAGACATGGCAACTGGAAGATGAAAACTTTGCTGTGTTCTGCTCTGTTCGGTTCTGTTTGGTTCGGTTCTGTTCGGTTCTGCTCTGTTCTGTTCTGCTCTGTTCTGCTCACACCAATCTGTGGCTCACACAGCGTTTGACCGAGCAGCCCTGCCACACTATACTGTTAGCTCCAAGGGTCAATAATAAAAATGAGTTCAGAACACGGAGACACACTGACACATTCTTCCTAATGTAAGATAATTACTCTACTGAAGTGACTTGAAACGTTTTGAGGTAGATGACCTCAGGTGTTGAATCACCTTTTACAGGCCGTTGGTTTACCCTAGTGTTTAGTGATGGAGGATGGAACAGCCAGCCTCAGAGGCAGGGTTGGTTCTGAACATCTATTCTAAAGGCTGATTGATCCATTAACTGAGGTAAATGTTTCATTAGGCATCTACCCGTGTCCTGGAAGGCTGTGTTGTATTCTAATGTTGCTTCTAAATGATTGTTAAATGACTTAATTGGACAAATCACTAGCAGAATTGATTTTGATGAGTTTGTGTACCCGTGTTAAGAGCCAACCCTGAAGTGTTTTTTTTGTAGTGAACAATCGCGGCATCAACTTTTGATTCGAAAGAGACTGATCGTTCTCACAATTTTCTGTGAGAGTGAAATTAATATAATTCAAATCATGTTGTTTTTCAAGTAC
>NC_088415.1:31640969-31668469 GCF_034236695.1 Oncorhynchus nerka | reverse complement strand
AAATGCTGGACTAAATGTCATCTGTCAGACAGCCTGTTCTTTCCCCTGAGCTGAGCTGTTATCCAACCAAACCAAACACATACACTATCCTCCCAGCACTGATATGTTCTCCTTTTGGTGCATAGGTTACCATGGTAACATTGAATAGTCCATATCAATAGGCTTGTTACACACAGATGCCATTATTTTATGTTGCACAATGCCAAGGTCACCATTTGTCCTTTCATTTGATGGACTCTTTGTGCACCATAGTCGATAATGGAACGAGTTCAGTTGAACCCAAAATGTATATAAAACGACGAGTTTCAATGGAGGGGGGATTTTGGGTGGCAAGGAAAATGCCGCAACATTTCGAAATAATGTGTAAGTAAGTCATATAGATTTATTGCATTATCAGTCTTATCGCCAAGTCACACTCAACATTTACAGAATCTGTTTGCCCGGTGATATTCCAAAATACCTTTCTCATAGTTGGGTGTCCACCAGCATCGTAACTAAGTCCCCCAATGTAATGATTAACATTAGCAAATCAAATGTATATCAATCAACATCTGCCTGACAGTCGACAGACAAAGGAGCACATTATATCCAACCAGGCAGAACATTGCTTGAGTAGGCCGCACTTGAGAAACCCATCAGGATAAATGAATAAACAAACAAACAAACATTGAAACAAACAAATGTGTTTCCGCCGTGCAGGGTGGTCATGGTTACGGGTCTGTAGGTCTGGTAGAAGTCTGTCTGTCTGCAGCCAGTCTCCAACAACGTGATGGACTCGTTTCAGAACTGGGCTTAGTCAAACATTCAAGTCCCTGATAAGACGGCTATGCCCAAAACATGATCAAACAGTCCATCCTTATGGAGTTCCTACATGCAGTAACTCTACGCTGAGTGTACAAAACATTAGGAACACCTTCCTAATATTGAGTTGCACCCCCCTTGCCCTCACAACAGCCTCAATTCGGTGGGGCATGGACTCTACAAGGTGTCGAAAGCATTCCACAGGGATGCTGGCCCGTGTTGACTCCAATGCTTCCCACAGTTGTGTCTAGTTGGCTGGAGGTCTTTTGGGTGGTAGACCATTCTTGATACACACAGGAAACTGTTGAGCGTGAAAAACCCAGCAGCGTTACACACTCAAACCAGTGCGCATGGCTCCAACTGTACTACCATACCCCGTTCAAAGACACTTCAATATGTTGTCTTGCCCATTCACCCTCTGAGTGGCACACAACCACAATCCATGTTTCAATTGTATCAAGGCTTAAAAATCCTTCTTTAACCTGTCTCCTCCCCTTTATCTACACTGATTGAAGTGGACTTAACAAGTGACATCAATAAGGGATCATAGCTTTCACCTGGATTCACCTGGTCAGTCTGTGTCCTGGGAAGTTCCTAATGTTTTGTACACTCAGGGTATATTATAACACCCACTGGGGGAATGAAACACTTCTGCTATTTGTCCTTGTCCAATTCATAACCATTAGAGCAGCTGTGGCTGTGGAGATGGAAACATGGAGATGGAGATTAGTCTTTATTAGCTGATTATTACAAGAAGCATCGAAACACCAGAGTAAGGTCATGTATATCTCTGTTCTCCGCCTGTCACCCACATTTCTTGCTCTGGAGGGTGAAATGTAGGCCTAGTGTACTTCCTTAGATTAAGATATTACACATTAGGCTTGCTTTGGTTAACACCAGTTAATACCGGTTGTCAAAGTCGATGATGTATTTGTGGCTCTATGTCTGATAAAGTATCTGTTCATGGTAAAAACCTGGAAAGTAAAAGCTACTACTCAGTCCTAATTTCTGTATTCATGCGTTTAGACAGGCATCCTCAGTGCCTCCTCTCTCTCTCCTCCACATCTGCCAAGCATAATTCCTTCCTTCCCTCGAATTTACAGTCTGTCTCATCTGGCTGTCAGGTGGGTTTTTTCCTCCGCCCTCTCCCATCTCTCTGGTGTTGTGAAAGCATTTTTGCTGTGAGTACACACAGGCACGCGCACACACACACACACACACACACACACGAATGCACACACACACAAGAATACACACACACACACACGAATACACACACACACACGAATGCACACACACACGAATACACACACACACACACACAAATACACACACACACACGAATACACACACACACACACACAAATTCACACACACACACACACACACGAATACACACATACGAATACACACACACACACTAGAGGGCGTGCGTCCAACAGGGTCATGGTAAGCTGCAATAGCACTACAGTAAATAGACTGTAAACAAGCAAGGGAGGATGAGACCGGACCAGCACAAGCTGCTCTCAGCCCTGCTGAAGTTTGGCTTTCTCCATCCCCAGTGTCACTACAGCCCAGCCAACTCCACCACTACTGCAGCCAGCCTTATGGAATGGGACTGACATCTGTGGCTGTACCATTAACACTAGAAGTGCTGGGCCTGGAGGGACCCTACTTGGAGGTCAATGTTCTAACAGTCTAATAAATAAATGTCATATGCTATTGGAAAAAGACTCCTTTGGTTATGTTTAAGAATATAAAATATAATACAACATCAAAGCATTTCCATTAGTTTGTGTAGGCTGTAGACTGTATGTAAAAACGAAAACCACTAAAAAGCCCACAATTCAAGTGTTAAATCGATCACAAAGAAATCTCTTCTAATTTTGTTTAAGAAATAGTATGGTAATAAGAAAATGTATTTCAAAAGAGAGAATAGCACATTTGAAGTCTTATTTTGTTACCAGTATTTGCTTAGTAGTCTGAGCGCCGTGCTTCGCCGTGCTTCGCCGTGTGGGGAACACCAGTTCTTCTTGGAAAAGGGGATATTTTGAAATAGAGCTCACCTCACCTGTTTTACAAACTGCTCTTTCTGATACTAAACAGAAATCATGTGCATGTGATTCTGTAGGAGGATTCCAAAAAGTGACTTTTTGTCACTCTGTTTCCCTGCTTCAATTGATAATATTGTCACTCATCAGACTATTGTGAATTGAATCTTGTCCTCAGGCTAACTCTATTATTATACGTATGTGTTCAATTAGTTTCGATATAGTTTAGTTGTAGTTTTGGTGGGCCATCATCAGCTGGGCAGGCTGATTGGCGGTGAATTACTGGCGGTGAATTACTAACGGTGAATTACTAACGGTGAATTACTGGCAGTGAATTACTAACGGTGAATTACTAACGGTGAATTACCAATGGTGAATTACTGGCAGTGAATTACTAACGGTGAATTACTAACGGTGAATTACTGGCGGTGAATTACTAACGGTGAATTACTAACGGTGAATTACTAACGGTGAATTACCAATGGTGAATTACTGGCAGTGAATTACTAACGGTGAATTACTAACGGTGAATTACTAACGGTGAATTACTGGCGGTGAATTACTAACGGTGAATTACTGGCGGTGAATTACTAACGGTGAATTACTAACGGTGAATTACTAACGGTGAATTACTGGCGGTGAATTACTAACGGTGAATTACTGGCGGTGAATTACTAACGGTGAATTACTAACGGTGAATTACTAACGGTGAATTACTGGCGGTGAATGACGGCCAGGGAGGAAAAATGACATGACCGCTTAAAACTGCTTATAACACAAATTCTGTTTGTGATATTTCAGTTATTTCAACATGCGTGTGTTACAGATGTAGGATCTTAATTTGAGCCAGTTTGCTACAGCAGGAAAATAGTCCTGCAGCAACAGGAAATGTGAATTATCATGTGGATTATGATGGTTCTATATCTGGTTCTCCCCGGCGCTGCCTCGCGCTCAGGGATCCAAGCCTGCCACTGATCTGCACCTACTTTAATTATTCAAAGTGTATTCAATCTTCATTTCCAGATGCCACAATGTCTGTCCTCCTAATGGAGGCTGGGGATGAATTTTACATAGAAGAGTTGAGATCCTGGTGACAGCTTCTTCATGTGGGGTTTGGTCCAATGACACCATCAGGGCCAGCTCCACTTCCTGTATTTTCTCTTGAATAATTCCTACTCATCTAATGCTGCTGTCCTAGTTCTCCCCTTCAGAGAAAGTACTGACTCTAGAACTCCCCTTGCAGCATCAGCATAATACGAGATCAGTGATCATGTTTCATGTTTGGGGCAACGCTAGTTCTTTTACTGTTTGTACAATATTATTAATGCTATAAACTGCACTAAAGTATTATTAGCCAAGTTGTCAGTATCTGTGATTCCGTAGCAGATTTCTCCCAGGAGTTTTTGAACGGGTGTATTTCATCTCCGCAGCGTCGTTCCGGGTTAGGGTTTGGCCGGGGTAGGCCGTCATTGTAAATAAGAATTTGTTCTTAACTGACTTGCCCAGTTAAATAAAGGTTGAATAAAAAAGAAAGAAAGAAAGAAAGCTCTCTGGGCTCTCCCTACTCTCTGTGCTCCATCACAGGAGGGCCCAGGAGTGGGCGGACACTCCAAAATGCCTTTTCATGGTTCAAAGTAGCTTTCATTTAACTGCTGAGCTCTTCTGATAGCCTCATGATGTCTTATCTAGCACAGTTCTAACACTGTCTCACCACAGGACTAGACCTTGGGGACTTACTTCATACAACCCAATGACTGTTACTCTTTGCGACTTTTGTCATAGTAATATAATTACGAGGTTAAATAGTATAGTTCTGTACAGACGTATACCTACCTGTAAATTGGTTGATTATGGTTGTTTATTGCAATGTGATCTTATGGTGCTAAACACAACCCAATATCAATTGTCTGAGCTCAGTGTTTCCTAGCATCAAGTCTGTGCGTTGATCTGGTGTTGCTTATCACATGTATTCATGTCTCTGCATACAGCCCAGATACAGTGGCACAGAAACAGACATGACCATCTCTGATAAAAACAAAGCCCAGAGCTCCATTGTGTTTGACTCTAAACAGCTCAGCTCTGTCCAAATGAAGAGGCCAGCGGGGAACTATTGGATTCGGCAGGGAGCGGCCCGACAGGCCTGAAATCACTGAGAAGTCTTGATGGATATGATATGCTGCTCGCTGGCCCTCTTGACCTGTCTGCACAGTATTCTTAGGAGAGATCTATGGGGACGTGTATTGGCTCGCATGAAACCCAGCAAACCTCAGAGTGAGATCATATTATTCAGCGTCTGTCCGTCCTAGTTTCCCTCGGGAGATGTAGTCATCAGAGCCCTTTTTTCTCTTCCTCTTTCTCTCTCATTCCCCTCTGTGTGTTGGGTTGGTGTGCTCAACGGTCGATGTGGGCCCTGCTCCTTGCCAGGGGGCCAGTTCACTGGGCTGTATCGGTAATCCATAAGGGCGCTCGGCAACTCTACTCGCCCCACCTCGCCCCACCTCGCCTCGCCCCACCGCACACCCTTCTGTCAATCACAAAGCTACTCATCTATCAAACCCCCTTGTCGCCAGCAGTGACACCCCATTCTTCATGGTGGATTGGGATTGATCAGGGTGCCTGGAGGAGGTTCCCAAGAGGTCACAGCCAGCAGCCCACAGAGACCTCAGCATGCCATGATGACATCACCTCATTACTGTAGGGTCATGCAGGGCCAATGGGAGATCAATGAGAAATCATCTGCATGAGAAACTAGGAAGATCCTCATTCCTCACTCTCCATGGCCTACAAACCCTACCCTCTCCCTCTGCTAGTGTTTTTAGAAGAATCAGAGTTCATCCCCGTTGTAGCAGTCTCCATCTCTCTCTCTCTCTCTCTCTCTCTCTCTCTATCACTCTCCCCCCCCCCCTCTCTCTCTCTCGCTCTCTCTCTCTCACCCTTTCTCTCGCTCTCTCTCGCTCTCTCTCACTCGCTCTCTCTATCGCTCTCTCGCTCTCTCGCTCTCTCTCGCTCTCTCTCTCGCTCTCTCCCTCTCTCTCTCTCTCTCTCTCTCTCTCTCTCTCTCTCTCTCTCTCTCGTTCTGCTGTTTGTTATGTGAGCCCTGCTTAATGTTCTCAGACTGCCACCTCGGCAGTGTTGCACGGCTTGCTGGGAGGGGATGGCTGGATGCTAACAGAAATCTGTTGCCAGAGGGGGCATGGCTGGAGGCTGCGTTTCAGCAAAACAAACACCATGGAGACGAGCAAGCCATACAGAGCTGCCAGGGCCAAGCTAGCGCTAACAGGAGGATATGGGGGAAGTCGAGATGAGTCTGGAGCCAGAAACTCATCTTTATCTGCTGCTGGCCGACTCCTTATGCCTTCTTCCTGTTTGCCCTCAAGACGGGTTTCTCTGCAGCGCTCCGGCTCCCAACCCCAGGGTTAGATTGGGGTTTTGGAGCAGAGACAGCTGTAAGCTCTGCCTCTCTCTCTCTCTCTCTCTCTCTCTCTCTCTCTCTCTCTCTCTCTCTCTCTCTCTCTCTCTCTCTCTCTCCCAGAGATCCAGCCTCGTCTTTCCCCCAAGGGGTGGATGGTAACACAAATAATCAGCCAAACACTCTCCCCTTTGGTGAACCCCTGACTCTCCTCCTAACTCTCATTCCCACCTTAATAAACGTCTGTGTGACTTCCAGGGCTGTATCTCACCTCTGCCTGACTCCCAGCACCAGGGGAGAGAGGGGGAAGAGGGGGGAGAGCTAACCTAACCAGGAGCCCCAGCTCACACCCGCCTCTCTCTCTCCTTCTCTCACTCTGTCATTTCTAAGGAAATAAAGGAGTGAAAAATAAAAGAGAGAGACCCCTTCAGGGGAATTCCCTTGGTAAACCATTGTTCCATTATATTCTGCAAGAGTGCAATCTGATACTTTTAACTCTGTTTTGACACCTGTCAGGACTGGTAATTAAATAGTTTAGATCTTTTCTTCACCACGTTTTGGTTCCTCACCTTATTTTCTCTCTCTCTTCCCTCAAGTTGTGTTCATCATCAGTTCCCTTCTGAACCTGGCGGGTCTTTGTCTCCTGGCTCTGGCTGATGGTTGATGGATTTGGCTGGGTTGGGTGCTGAGAGCTGCAGCATGTGGTTCTGGCTTGTCCCGCAGTGCTGATCCAGCACGCTTTGTGTCTACGACCCTCCAATCCACGCCAATGCACTAGACCCCTGGGGTTTCTGCAGCAGGCGGGTGGGCCGTGTGTTGGCAGAGGTGGGGCCAGAGTGTGGTCCAGACTGAGGACTTAGCAATCTGTCTGTCTTTGTCTCTGCACTGTCTGACCAGAGACACATGTCTTACATACCATAGAAGGAGGCTGTGGTCTGACCCAGATAATGGGCGATAGCAGCGTTCCACCACTGGTTGGGTGGGAAGACTGTTTGACTTCTTTGTCCTAGAGACAGACTGGTAAACACATAAATGTGCGCACACACACACACACACACACACACACACACACACACACAGACACACATCCATACACACATACATGTACACACAAACACACATACACAGTCCCTATCAGAGGCTGGAGGCAGTTCATTAAGCGTGTTGTTTACGCTTGTCTGTTCCTCACCTGTGTGCACTGAATACTAAAGCAAATGGCTGCCTGGCCACCAGCACAACGTCTCGTTCAAACTCAGCGCAGCCCCCGTGGAATTGATCATCCTCTCTCCACGCCGCTTTAGAATTGGGGATTCATTCACAAGCCCCATTATTCTTGTTTCGCTATTTGGGTTTGTGCCTATCGGGAGGAGAATAGGTATCACCCAATTCCATTAAGTCCAATGATTTTTTTGGCCCGCTGTCTTTCTGATTCAAATTGCAATTTCAAGTCATTACCTGCACTTAATTTAACGCTGGTTTAGCAAAGCACAAACTGATTTACAAATGAGCCTGCAGACCAGGGAGATGATGTTGAGCTAATAATGATTAAAGAGACCAAAGTTACCATGAATATTTTGGGAGTATTGCCTTCCCAGAATATTACCGTACCCGATAGTGTTTATTTAAGATAATATGGACCTCAGAGTTCCTTATCCTCAGTAGTTAAGGATAGTCTTCAGCTTTTGGCTAATAGCTCCCTCTTGTCTTGAGGCGACTCCTATACATTTCTTCTAGCTTAGCGATCAAGAGTCTTCCATTGTCTCATACGTAGTCATTGAGGACAAAGACAGGTCTGTCCAGATTCACAGGGAAATTGCATAATCATATATTTATTCAGGAGAGGAGTTGGTGGTGAGGAGCAGAGGAAAGGAGGCAAGAGGAGAGGTGAGTAGGGGAGGGAAGAAGGTAGAAGAGAGGAGAAAAGAGGAGAGGAGGAGCACTGTGGTGGAACACAGTTTAATGGCAGGACAGCAGTGGAAGCTGTCCAATGGAAGTGCCTGGCTGCCTGGTGTCACGGAGACCTGTGTTGGCTTCTGAGAAGGAGTCTGTTTGCACAGCCCAACTCATGATAAGAAGCTTCACTCACACACACAGGAATGATATTCACAGTCCTCAGTATAGAGTATACTAGACACTGGAGTCATCCACTACAACTGAGAATTAAAATAGCAATTATATTATGTTTGAATTTCCTCAAACATCTACAAATGTTGATATTGGAATAGTTTTGGCTTAAGGTACAGATTCATGACATATTTTTGTATTTAGGCTTGGCCCTTTGTCTCTTCCTGCTGACCAAGGCCGTCTACTGTCTGGACTTGTTTGTCCAGCATATTGGCGTTGAATAGAAAGAGAATAGAAAGAGAAACAACACATTTCATTCACTCCCATTAGCATGGTACTGTTAATGTGTTTGCTATATAACTGTTTGGAAAGGTAGTATCTTTTCTGTACAGCCTGTCGCTAAATCTTGTGTGGGAGAGGGTGGCGTCTAAAATCAACAAACAGCGAGTGGGACACATGACAATTGTGTCTGTGGTGGCCCGTCTTCCGTTAGTTGCCCCTGTCCTCTCCAGTGCCCCCGTGTTGGACAGAGAGGGGTCAGGGCCCAGAGAGGAGACAAGACAGCACTTGCTGCTCTTCCCACTGATCGTCTGGACTGGACTGGCTTTTTGGCCCAGACGCTGTTGGCGTCCGTACCCACGAACACAGCCCTGCCAAAACCTTTCAATGGCATTAACACTTGAATGGCTTCATTTTGTTTTGTCTCGCTAATCCGTTGGCATGGCAACAAACTATGTGGTCGCTAATCACCCCCCCCCCTCCAAAAATATGCCAGTTTCTCAGAGCAATTAGGCCCATTACATGGCTTTATACAATTATAAATACTGCATTCCTCTTGTCTTCGTCACATTTTGATTCACTCTGTGCTTAAATCCTCACACACTGTGCATCAAGACCACTATCAAAATCACGAACGCTTTATGGACATTATACCAGCATGCTATACTTACTTTTCTTGTCCAGTAAATCTCCAGTCCACCATTTCCTTACTTTGAACCACTGTCTCTTTCCCTGTTCCCAGGAGTGTCCCCAGATCCTGCCATCCACCCAGATCTACATCCCCGTGGGGGTGATGAAGCCCATCACTCTGCTGGCTAAGAACCTGCCTCAGCCCCAGTCTGGACAGAGGAACTATGAGTGTATCTTCCACATCCAGGGAGCCACCTACAGCGTCACCGCCCTGCGCTTCAACAGCACCAGCATCCAGTGTCAGAGGACCTCGGTGAGTACCATACCTGTCCTGTCTTATTCTCCTGTCCTACCACCCCCCCAACCCAACCACCATCCTAGTCATACGGTGTAGTCGTACAGTGTAGTCATACGCAATGCATGCTAAAGGTTGTGTTTGTTTCTGTGTGTTTCTCTCTGTGTGTTCACTTTCTAATTTGTAAGCATGGAATAGTTTTTTCTCTGCTAGCCAGAGTGGTTCTGTCTTCTTGCTTTTATCTACTTTGGTTTCCCCCCACCTCTCTGCCCTGTTCTTTTCAAATCTCTTAGTATCCCATTTAGTTGTAATAATAGCAGCAGCAGCCGTCCTTAGCCATTATCTGCCTTGCTCCCCTCTCCCCCTCTCCCCCGCTCTCTCACTCTTTCGCTCTCTCTTTCTCTCTTCGCTCACTCTCCTTTCTCTCTCTCCGTCTCTGTCCGTCTCTCTCTCTCTGTCTCTGTCCGTCTCTCTCTTCTCTCTCTCCATTTCTCTTTTTTTCCCCTTCCTCTCTCTGTCTCTCCTTCATTCAGCTGTAGGTTTGTCCAGCTAGCTCGGCCTGGGAGGACAGTGCTGTAACCATTCAGGCTCAATGAAACACAAGGCTGTGTAATGGCTTTAACGGACTGCCATCTGCAGTCATTAACGGGTAGAGTGGGCCTGTGCGTCTGACAGCGGTATGACACTCGTCTGCGCAGCTTTATCGATGGCCATTATAGAACTCTCCTGTCTCACTCGGGAAACTCTTGACTCTTCTGAAGGGAAGCTAATTACGCAGCTAAGAGCACGAGGAGAGCTGTCTCACTAAACAGGCCTTTATCGACTGTTTGCTGTGGCAGCCATTTCAAATCAACAGCTTCTGCCCGCTCAGCCAGTGGCATGCCATTTCTCCATTCGATTTTAGCAGCAGACAGAACGGTATTGGTGTGAACGTTGAGCTGCCAAACAACTGGCTACACAGCAAGAGGCCAAGAAAACGTTGTCGCTGTCTAATGGTAACAAACAGCACGACAAGGTGTTATGGTTAGTATGCATCGCGCGGCAAATGTTTTTTAGATGTGTATTTGTGCTCCCTTTCAGCCTGTAGGGCGAGGCTAGTCCAACAGTCTCCCAGTCTCTGGATGCCACCTCTGGGTCGTCAGTCAGTCAGGGTGCTGCCTTTCAGCCTGTAGGGCGAGGCTAGTCCAACAGTCTCCCAGTCTCTGGATGCCACCTCTGGGTCGTCAGTCAGTCAGGGTGCTGCCTTTCAGCCTGTAGGGCGAGGCTAGTCCAACAGTCTCCCAGTCTCTGGATGCCACCTCTGGGTCGTCAGTCAGTCAGGGTGCTGCCTTTCAGCCTGTAGGGTGAGGCTAGTCCAACTGTCTCCCAGTCTCTGGATGCCACCTCTGGGTCGTCAGTCAGTCAGGGTGCTGCCTTTCAGCCTGTAGGGCGAGGCTAGTCCAACTGTCTCCCAGTCTCTGGATGCCACCTCTGGGCCGTCAGTCAGTCAGGGTGCTGCCTTTCAGCCTGTAGGGCGAGGCTAGTCCAACAGTCTCCCAGTCTCTGGATGCCACCTCTGGGTCGTCAGTCAGTCAGGGTGCTGCCTGCTGGTGGAGGGAGGGAGACACACTGAAACATGTCACCGCCGCTGTTCAGCAAGCCAGACAAGCTGTCAATTTGAACAGGGAACGGCAATTTCAGCCGTGTTAAACTCCGTAGTGCAACCACGGCCGTTAAATGGGACCATTTATGAGTTACTTAACGTGCTGTGATTTTAGCACGAGTGCAGCATGTCTCTGCAGAGCTTATTATGACATGGTCTCAGGGCTCGCACAGTGAAACAGCTGAAATTCACTACCTTCACTCATCTGCTTGCTCTGCCTTAATATTTAGCCTCACATTGAAGTGTTGTACCGTTTTCCTTTCAGGAAGACCAGGGCTGCAAGTAGAACACATAACCATGTGACACAAGCAGCTGCATTCATGCGTTTTCTTGACAAATGTCAATAAACCAATAAGGTCCGCAAAGCAAAGACCTGATACAAAATACATGTAGAAATGTTTTGCTCAGTGAAATGAACATCCAACCAGTGTGGAGTTGTGACAGTGTGTGACAGCAACTATGTGAGCTAATTACAGTATTATAGGCACTATGTCCTGGGATTTCCTGGGATCTTCTACGCAGAAGAACCTTACCTTCTCACGACTATTGTGTGGCTTGTGAGCATCAGAGTCTCAGCTTTTCATAGGTGGGCCATAATAGTTTGTAGCTCAAACCGTTCGGTCTTTACAGACGTTTTTGTGAGAAGAACCGTTTTCGGGATCCACCCTTTTCTCAGAAACACCGCTCCAGCTCATCCCCTGTTTATCACACAGACTAATGGTTGATATCAGTGGATGCAGAAGAACATCCCAGCAGTCTCAAACACAATGTTTAAAAGGGGTTAGAAGTTCAAAACGCAGCAGTGTTACCGTGGGATTCAAGAGAGGAAAGTTAAGAGCACATTTACCATGGCACCGTGGCACAGGGGTGGTCAAACTGAAGACTGTGACATTTTCTAGCTTGTCAGATGTGTCATCAGAGACCCAAAGTCCTTTACCACGCATTCACTGTACCCGACAGGGCCCAGACCCATTCAACCCTCAATGATGGCCTCCTTCCCTCTCACTGGCCAAGTCACATTACAGAACCATACATGGAGAATTAACATTACAGACAGAAGTCCAGACTACGCCAGCCTTGACCTGTGATGGAGCCCTCCTGTAAGAGCCCATATACATCCTCTCACCATTAGATCAGTAGTAGTTAGTTGTTGGCGTGGGCTTCAGATGTATTGACCTCTTCCTCTCTAAAACACAAACAGAGGGAGGTAATAAAGCATGAACATGTGTTAAGAGATGGCGAGGAGAGGGAGAGAGAGAGAGAGGAGAGAGAGAGGATAGAGAGAGAGAGACAGAGAGAGAGAGAGGGAGAGAGAGAGAGGGAGAGAGAGAGAGAGACAGAGAGAGAGACGGAGAGAGAGAGAGGGAGAGAGAGAGGGAGAGAGAAGGAGAGAGAGAGAGAGGGAGAGAGAGAGACAGAGAGAGGGAGAGGGATAGAGAGAGAGAGACAGAGGGAGAGAGAGAGAGATAGAGAGGGAGAGAGAGAGCGAGAGAGAGAGAGAGGAGAGAGAGAGAGAGAGAGAGAGAGAGAGGGAGAGAGGGAGGGAGAGAGAGAGAGAGACAGATAGAGAGAGAGAGAGAGAGAGAGGGAGAGAGAGAGAGGGAGAGAGAGAGGGAGAGAGAGAGAGAGAGAGAGAGACTGGCTAATCGATTGAATAAACAAGAGGTGTGCTGTAGTGTGTTCTGCCGTGTGCTGCCGTGTGCTGTGGACTATCATTGAGTTTATTAGCTCATCGGCCCGTCTCTCTGCTGACCAGAGAACAGAACAGAGAGAAGGACACATCCATCCTGCTCTAGTGTTTACACTGTGGATAACACCTCTAGTGCACCAACAGTCCATCTCCAGAATGGTGTGTGTATGGGTCGATTTGCATCGATGTGTGTGTGTGTGTGTGTGTGTGTGTGTGTGTGGAAGAGGTCATGAAGACACAGAGGATTCGTTTGGAGAGTTATCATCAATTCTGCTGCGCACCTCAATACATGGCAATTAAAATGAGCTGCTCGGCCAATCTAACACAGTCGGCAGATTGACATGATCTGACAAGCTGATATCCTGTATCTGGGTCAGTTGTAGAGTTCTTCCTACATACTGTTTTATCAGGGAGTTAGAGTAGAGAGGGGGAGCCCGAGCGGAAGCTTTGAGGAGCAGAAACAGAGAGCGATATTATCAGGGAGAGCTTCCCCACGTTGGTTTCCTCTTTGGAAGATGTCTGGCCTCTCTCTCCCCTCTGGTAAGAAAAACACAATGATTCAAGTGGGAAAAGAAGGGCAGATCTTGCCCAGGATCTACCCGACAGCAACCTCTGACAGCAACCTCTGACAGCAACCTGTCAGGTGTCTTTGAGAGGATCCAATTATTTCCCGTGCAGATAAAATGATGATGAATTGCAGTGTTGCAGCGTTGTGACTGGCAGCCCTGGGTCCATTTAACTGGGGGAGGAAAGGAAAAGGGAGGAAAGGATGGGTCATCTAATGAGATGAGGGAACAGAGGGGAAACAGCTGTAGGGTAGTGCTTTATATAGGGTAGAGGGAGAGAGAGGGAGAGGTGGGGAGAGAGACAGAGAAGGAGAAAGGGAGATAACGAGAAAGAGAACAACAGAGAGGAAGAGGAAATTATAGAGCGAGAGAAAGAGATGGAGAACAACAGAGAGAAGGAGAGAGGGAGAGAGAAGGGGTTTATGTGACAGAACAGCGTCGTGCTCCATGCTCTGGTGGCAGTGCAGCTGCTGATACTGCCGTGTGCTAACTCCATGCAGGGTAGTAGAATGGTGTCAGAGTTCCCCTGCAGAGCAGTCCCCATCCCCCCTCCACCACCACCATGGACCCAGGGCTGGAGAGAAAAGGTTGAGCCACTTAACTGTAAACTGCCTAATGCCTGCTGCTTGGTGCTGTGTTTCCGCCATGCCTCAGAGCCCATCGGTTGGGAGAACAAAACACACGCAGACCACACAGGGTTTCATTCAGCTGTTAAACAGGAAGTTGTTTGGATGACGTTAGATTTCCTGTTTTTATTGCAACACGGGTGAAAAAAGCGGAGCAAATTTGACTGTTTACAACGTCCTTATTTGACATTGCTCTGAGAAGGATTGGAAGACCACTATGCTTGTTATGAGGATGTATTATATCTGTGTAGTACTGACACAACACAGTCTGACCAGGTCACAGATCAGAGAAGAATAGAGACACAACACAGTCTGACCAGGTCACAGATCAGAGAAGAATAGAGACACAACACAGTCTGACCAGGTCACAGATCAGAGAAGAATAGAGACACAACACAGTCTGACCAGGTCACAGATCAGAGAAGAATAGAGACACAACACAGTCTGACCAGGTCACAGATCAGAGAAGAATAGAGACACAACACAGTCTGACCAGGTCACAGATCAGAGAAGAATAGAGACACAACACAGTCTGACCAGGTCACAGATCAGAGAAGAATAGAGACACAACACAGTCTGACCAGGTCACAGATCAGAGAAGAATAGATACACAACACAGTCTGACCAGGTCACAGATCAGAGAAGAATAGAGACACAACACAGTCTGACCAGGTCACAGATCAGAGAAGAATAGAGACACAACACAGTCTGACCAGGTCACAGATCAGAGAAGAATAGAGACACAACACAGTCTGACCAGGTCACAGATCAGAGAAGAATAGAGACACAACACAATCTGACCAGGTCACAGATCAGAGAAGAATAGAGACACAACACAGTCTGACCAGGTCACACATCAGAGAAGAATAGATACACAACACAGTCTGACCAGGTCACAGATCAGAGAAGAATAGAGACACAACACAGTCTGACCAGGTCACAGATCAGAGAAGAATAGAGACACAACACAGTCTGACCAGGTCACAGATCAGAGAAGAATAGAGACACAACACAGTCTGACCAGGTCACAGATCAGAGAAGAATAGAGACACAACACAGTCTGACCAGGTCACAGATCAGAGAAGAATAGAGACACAACACAGTCTGACCAGGTCACAGATCAGAGAAGAATAGAGACACAACACAGTCTGACCAGGTCACAGATCAGAGAAGAATAGAGACACAACACAGTCTGACCAGGTCACAGATCAGAGAAGGATAGAGACACAACACAGTCTGACCAGGTCACAGATCAGAGAAGGATAGAGACACAACACAGTCTGACCAGGTCATAGAGACACAACACAGTCTGACCAGGTCACAGATCAGAGAAGAATAGAGACACAACACAGTCTGACCAGGTCACAGATCAGAGAAGATAGAGACACAACACAGTCTGACCAGGTCACAGATCAGAGAAGGATAGAGACACAACACAGTCTGACCAGGTCACAGATCAGAGAAGGATAGAGACACAACACAGTCTGACCAGGTCACAGATCAGAGAAGGATAGAGACACAACACAGTCTGACCAGGTCACAGATCAGAGAAGGATAGAGACACAACACAGTCTGACCAGGTCACAGATCAGAGAAGAATAGAGACACAACACAGTCTGACCAGGTCACAGATCAGAGAAGATAGAGACACAACACAGTCTGACCAGGTCACAGATCAGAGAAGAATAGATACACAACACAGTCTGACCAGGTCACAGATCAGAGAAGGATAGAGACACAACACACTCTAATCAGCTGTATTAGACTCAGGACTGGTAGCATCTTCACTATAATCAGCTGTATCAGACTCAGGACTGGTAGGGTCTTCACTCTAATCAGCTGTATCAGACTCAGGACTGGTAGGGTCTTCACTCTAATCAGCTGTATCAGACTCAGGACTTGTAGGCTCTTCACTCTAATCAGCTGTATCAGACTCAGGACTGGTAGGGTCTTCACTTTAATCAGCTGTATCAGACTCAGGAATGGTATTATCTTCTCTCTAATCAGCTGTATCAGACTCAGGACTGGTAGGGTCTTCACTCTAATCAGCTGTATCAGACTCAGGACTGGTAGGGTCTTCACTCTAATCAGCTGTATCAGACTCAGGACTGGTAGGGTCTTCACTCTAATCAGCTGTATCAGACTCAGGACTGGTAGGGTCTTCACTCTAATTAGCTGTATCAGGCTCAGGACTGGTAGGGTCTTCACTCTAAATCAGCTATATCAGACCCAGGACTGGTATTATCTTCTCTCTAATCAGCTGTATCAGACTCAGGACTGGTAGGGTCTTCACTCTAATCAGCTGTATCAGACTCAGGACTGGTAGGGTCTTCACTCTAATCAGCTGTATCAGACTCAGGACTGGTAGGGTCTTTACTCTAATCAGCTGTATCAGACTCAGGACTAGTAGGGTCTTCACTCATTCTGAGGGACCCTGGTAGAGAGGGAGAGAGAGAGAGAAAGAGAGAGCAAAAGAGAGAGTGAGAGAGAGAGCGAGTGAGAGAAAGAAAGAGAGAGAGAGCAAAAGTGAGAGAGAGAGAGAGTGAGAGAGAGATGGCATGTACAAGGAAGGGAATGGGGTTTCGCAGTATCATAGGGGAGCTGGGAACGGGCCCCTCGTTGATGTTATATTTTTAATCACATGCTCAGGTATCCCTTCAAAATGACTAATTATCTACAAGTGACCTGCACAAGAGGCACTGGGTCCTTCCCCCTCTCCTGAGCAGCATCTGGCCTGTTTTGTTAACATTGGCACTTTTCAGCCCAGAAGACACACTATATCCAGCCTACACACACACTCTCTCTCTCACACACACACACACACACACACACACACACAGCACACTCTCTGCTCTATATGAATAGCCCAGAACAATCAATCCAAGTAGACCATTTCTGAAGAGGAAATATGATAAAGATGAATTGCTGGCTCATGTATGTTGTTTCTACTGAGGTCAGGGACACGTTTCTGCTCACCTTGTGCTTTAGTTTTCTCCTTGGTGTCTCCTGGGTTTTCTCTGTTCGCATGGCCGATTAATAACACACACCAGGCCAGGACATAGTAATGAGCCTGATTACTCATCCTGGAACAGTGTATGAGAAGAGCAGAGAGGAACAGAGAGGGACTGAGAGGAGAGGGACTGAAAGGGACGGAGAGGAACAGAGAGGGACTGAGAGGAGAGGGACTGAGAGGAACAAAGAGGAACAGAGAGGAACTGTCTTCTCTGTTCCCCTCTGCTCCTCTCTGTTCCTCTCTGTTCCCCTCTGATTATCTCTGCTCCTCTCTGTTCCCCTCTGCTCCTCTCTGCTCCTCTCTGTTCCCCTCTGCTCCTCTCTCCCCTGATCCTCCTCTCTGTTCCTCTCTCTGCTCCTTCTCTCTGTTCCTCTGTTCCCCTCTGTTCCTCTCTTCTCCCCTCTGCTCCTCTTGTTCCACTCTGCTCCTCTCTGCTCCTTTCTTCTCCTCTCTTCTCCTCTGTTCCTCTCTTCTCCTCTCTGCTCCTCTCTGCTCTGTTCCTTCTCCTCTCTTCTCCTCTCTGCTCCTCTCTTCTCGTCTCTGCTCCTTTCTTCTCCTCTCTGCTCCTCTCTCTCTCTTCTCCTCTCTGTTCTCTTCTCCTCTCTGCTCCTCTCTTATCCTCTCTTCTCCTCTCTGCTCCTCTCTTCTCCTCTCTGTCCTCTCTTCTCCTCTCTGCTCCTCTTTTCTCCTCTCTTCTCCTCTCTGCTCCTCTCTGCTCCTCTCTTCTCCTCTCTGCTCCTCTCTTCTCCTCTCTGCTCCTTTCTTCTTCTCTGCTTTTCTTCTCTCTCTGCTTCTCTCTGTTCTCTTGTTCCCCTCTTGTTCCCCTTGTTCTCTTGTTCCTCTCTGTACCTCTCTGCTCCTCTTGTTCCCCTCTCCTTCTGTCTCCTCTCTGCTCCTCTCTTCTCTCTGTTCCTCTATGTTCTTTTGTTCCTCTGCTTATTTTCCTCCCCTCTGTTCCTCTCTGTCCTCTCTTGTTCCTCTTGTTCCCCTCTGTTCCTCTGTTCTCCTCTCTGCTCCTCTCAGTTCCTCCCTCTCTGCTCTTCTCTGTTCTTCCTCTCTGCTCTTCTCAGTTCTCTCTGTTCCTCTCTGCTCTTCTCTGTTTCTCAGTTCTCTCTGCTCCTCTCAGTTCCTGTTCCTCTCTGCTCTTCTCTGTTTCTCTCTGTTTATCTCTGATCCTCTCTGCTCCTCTCTGTTCCCCTCTGATCCTCTCTGCTCCTCTCTGTTCCTCTCTTCTCCTCTCTGTTCCTCTCTTCTCCTCTCTGTTCCACTCTGATCCTCCCTGCTCCTCTCTTCTCCTCTCTGTTCCTCTCTTCTCCCCTCTGTTCCTTTCTTCTCCTCTCTGCTCCTCTTGTTCCAATCTGCTCCTCTCTGCTCCTTTCTTCTCCTCTCTGCTCCTCTCTTCTCCTCTCTGCTCCTCTCTGCTCCTCTCTTCTCCTCTCTGCTCCTCTCTGCTCCTCTCTTCTCCTCTCTGCTCCTCTCTTCTCCTCTCTGCTCCTCTCTGCTCCTCTCTTCTCCTCTGCTCCTCTCTTCTCCTCTCTTCTCCTCTCTGCTCCTCTCTTCTCGTCTCTGCTCCTTTCTTCTCCTCTCTGCTCCTCTCCGTTCCTCTCTTCTCCTCTCTGCTTCTCTCTTCTCCTCTCTGCTCCTCTCTTATCCTCTCTTCTCCTCTCTGCTCCTCTCTTCTCCTCTCTGCTCCTCTCTTCTCCTCTCTGCTCCTCTTTTCTCCTCTCTTCTCCTCTCTGCTCCTCTCTGCTCCTCTCTTCTCCTCTCTGCTCCTCTCTTCTCCTCTCTGCTCCTTTCTTCTCCTCTCTTCTCCTCTCTTCTCCTCTCTGCTCCTCTCTTCTCCTCTCTGCTCCTTTCTTCTCCTCTCTGCTTCTCTCTGTTCCTCTTGTTCCCCTCTTGTTCCCCTTGTTCCCCTCGGTTCCTCTCTGTTCCTCTCTGTACCTCTCTGCTCCTCTTGTTCCCCTCTCCTTCTGTCTGCACCTCTCTGCTCCTCTCAGTTCTTCTCTTGTTTCCCTCTGTTCCCCTCTGCTTCTCTCTGTTCTTCTTGTTCCTCTATGTTCCTTTTGTTCCTCTGCTTATTTCTATTCCTCTCTGTGCCTCTTGTTCCCCTCTGTTCCTCTCTGCTCCCGTCTGCTTCTGTCTGCACCTCTCTGCTCCTCTCAGTTCCTCTCTGTTCCTCTCTGCTCTTCTCTGTTCCTCTCTGTTTCTCTCAGTTCCTCTCTGCTCTTCTCAGTTCCTCTCTGTTCCTCTCTGCTCTTCTCTGTTTCACTCAGTTCCTCTCTGCTCCTCTCAGTTCCGCTCTGTTCCTCTCTGCTCTTCTCTGTTTCTCTCTGTTTCTCTCAGTTCCTCTCTGCTCTTCTCAGTTCCTCTCTGTTCCTCTCTGCTATTCTCTGTTCCTCTCTGTTTCTCTCAGTTCCTCTCTGCTCCTCTCAGTTCCGCTCTGTTCCTCTCTGCTCTTCTCTGTTCCTCTCTGTTTCTCTCAGTTCCTCTCTGCTCTTCTCAGTTCCTCTCTGTTCCTCTTGTTCCCCTCTGCTTCTGTCTGCACCTCTCTGCTCCTCTCAGTTCCGCTCTGTTCCTCTCTGCTCTTCTCTGTCCCTCTCTGTTCCTCTCAGTTCCTCTCTGCTCTTCTCTGTTCCTCTCAGTTCCTCTCTGTTCTTCTCAGTTCCTCTCTGTTCCTCTCTGTTCCTCTTGTTCCCCTCTGCTTCTGTCTGCACCTCTCTGCTCCTCTCAGTTCCGCTCTGTTCCTCTCTGCTCTTCTCTGTTCCTCTCAGTTCCTCTCTGCTCTTCTCTGTTCCTCTCTGTTCCTCTCAGTTCCTCTCTGCTCTTCTCAGTTCCTCTCTGTTCCTCTTGTTCCCCTCTGCTTCTGTCTACACCCGTCTGCTCCTCTCAGTTCCTCTCTGTTCCTCTCTGTTCCTCTCTGCTCTTCTCTGTTCCTCTCTGTTCCTCTCAGTTCCTCTCTGCTCTTCTCTGTTCCTCTCTGTTCCTCTCTGCTCTTCTCTGTTTCACTCAGTTCCTCTCTGCTCCTCTCAGTTCCGCTCTGTTCCTCTCTGCTCTTCTCTGTTTCTCTCTGTTTCTGTTCCTCTCTGCTCTTCTCTCTCTGCTTTCTCTGTTCTCTCTCAGTTCCTCTCTGCTCCTCTCAGTTCCTCTCTGTTCCTCTCTGCTCTTCTCTGTTCCTCTCTGTTTCTCTTCCTCTCTGCTCTTCTCTTCCTCTCTGTTCCTCTTGTTCCCCTCTGCTTCTGTTCCCTCTCTGTTCTTCTCTGTTCCTCTCTGCTCTTCCTGTCCCTCTGTTCCTCTCAGTTCCTCTCTGCTCTTCTCTGTTCCTCTCAGTTCCTCTCTGTTCTTCTCAGTTCCTCTCTGTTCCTCTCTGTTCCTCTTGTTCCCCTCTGCTTCTGTCTGCCTCTCTGCTCTTCTCTGTTCCTCTCTGCTCTTCTCTGTTCCTCTCAGTTCCTCTCTGCTCTTCTCTGTTCCTCTCTGTTCCTCTCAGTTCCTCTCTGCTCTTCTCAGTTCCTCTCTGTTCCTCTTGTTCCCCTCTGCTTCTGTCTACACCCGTCTGCTCCTCTCAGTTCCTCTCTGTTCTCTGTTCCTCTCTGCTCTTCTCTGTTCCTCTCTGTTCCTCTCAGTTCCTCTCTGCTCTTCTCTGTTCCTCTCTGTTCCTCTTGTTCCCCTCTGCTTCTGTCTGCACCTCTCTGCTCCTCTCAGTTCCTCTCTGTTCCTCTCTGCTCTTCTCTGTTCCTCTCTGTTCCTCTCAGTTCCTCTCTGCTCTTCTCAGTTCCTCTCTGTACCTCTCTGTTCCTCTTGTTCCCCTCTGTTCCTCTCAATCCCTCTCTGCTCCTCTCGAGGAACAGAGAGAGGCAGGACTGCCTATCATATCCTCACAGCAGAGCCCATCTAGGTGTGAAGAAGACACTCATCCTGTCTCTCTCCTGTCCTGTCTCTGCCTGGTCCTATCTCTGCCCGGTCCTGGCTCTCTCCTGTCCTGTCTCTGCCTGGTCCTGTCTCTGCCTGGTCCTGTCTCTGCCTGGGCCTGGCTCTGCCTGGTTCTGTCTCTCCTGTCCTGGCTCTGCCTGGTCCTGTCTCTTCTGTCCTGTCTCTCCTGTCCTGGCTCAGCCTGGTCCTGGCTCTGCCTGGTCCTCTCGTTCCTCTCTGTTCCTCTCTGCTCCTCTCTGTTCCACTCTGCTCCTCTCTGTTCCTCTCTTCTCCTCTCTGTTCCTCTCTTATCCTCTCTGTTCCTCTCTTATCCTCTCTGTTCCTCTCTGTCTCTCCTGTCCTGTCTCTGCCTGGTCCTGTCTCTGCCTGGTCCTGGTTCTGCCTGGTCCTGTCTCTCCTGTCCTGTCTCTCCTGTTCTGGCTCTGCCTGGTCCTGTCTCTCCTGTCCTGGCTCTGCTTGGTCCTGTCTCTGCCTGGTCCTGTCTCTGCCTGGTCCTGTCTGTCCTGTCCTGTCTCTGCCTGGTCCTGTCTCTACCTGGTCCTGTCTCTGCCTGGCCCTGTCTATGCCTGGTCCTGTCTCTGGCTCTGCCTGTCTCCTGTCCTGTCTCTGCCTGGTCCTGTCTCTGCCTGGTCCTGGTTCTGCCTGGTCCTGGTTCTGCCTGGTCCTGTCTCTCCTGTCCTGTCTCTGCCTGGTCCTGTCTCTCCTGTCCTGGCTCTGCTTGGTCCTGTCTCTGCCTGGTCCTGTCTCTGCTGGTCCTGTCTCTGCCTGGTCCTGTCTGTCCTGTCTCTCCTGTTCTGGCTCTGCCTGGTCCTGTCTCTCCTGTCCTGTCTCTCCTGTTCTGGCTCTGCCTGGTCCTGTCTCTCCTGTCCTGGCTCTGCTTGGTCCTGTCTCTGCCTGGTCCTGTCTCTGCCTGATCCTGTCTCTGCCTGGTCCTGTCTGTGCTGTCCTGTCTCTGCCTGGTCCTGTCTCTGCCTGGTCCTGTCTCTGCCTGGCCCTGTCTCTGCCTGGTCCTGTCTCTGGCTCTGCCTGTCTCCTGTCCTGTCTCTGCCTGGCCCTGTCTCTGCCTGGTCCTGTCTCTGCCTGGTCCTGTCTCTGCCTGGTCCTATCTCTGCCTGGTCCTGTCTGTCTCTGCCTGGTCCTGTCTCTGCCTGGTCCTGTCTCTGCCTGGCCCTGTCTCTGCCTGGTCCTGTCTCTGGCTCTGCCTGTCTCTGCCTGGTCCTGGCTCTGGCTCTGCCTGTCTCCTGTCCTGTCTCTGCCTGGTCCTGTCTCTGCCTGGTCCTGTCTCTGCCTGGTCCTGTCTCTGCCTGGTCCTGTCTCTGGCTCTGCCTGTCTCCTGTCCTGTCTCCTGGCCCTGTCTCTGCCTGGTCCTGTCTCTGCCTGGTCCTGTCTCTGCCTGGCCCTGTCTCTGCCTGGCCCTGATTCTGCCTGGTCCTGGCTCTGCCTGGTCCTGTCTTTGCCTGGTCCTACACTACAGAACCTGACTGGTGAATGACATGGCGTCGGGTTGGTCTCACGCTGGCGTCATGGTGTGATTGGCATGTTGTAAACGGGCACATGAATAAAGCATGGCGGTGGCGGCGAGGAGAACAGGGCATCCCGGTGTTTGGTGGCCGTTGTGTCGCGGGCGGACTAATCGTGGCCTTTAAAGTTTAATGTGGGCCTACCACAGAGAGGCATCAGGAGCAGGGTTAGAATGCCGGAGTCCAATGCCTCCTCTCATTAATGATGTATGGACATCACACTGCTGCAGTAGGGTAGTAGGCTGGGATGTTATGTTGGGATCCCATGTCCTGCCCAGATTGTGTCAGAGCAACACTCTACTGATTTAACAGACCAGAGTGGTTAAGATCATTATGGCAAATGGGTTCTTGTAACAGAGGCAAAGGAATGTGTTGATGAGTTCAATTAGGACCAGAGTCTTCAGGTCAGATCACTGAATAAGGCTGTAAATACAATTGAAACAAACTGAAACAAACTGAAATAAACTGAAACGAACTGAAACAAAATGAAACAAACTGAAATTAACTGAAATAAACTGAAACGAACTGAAACAAACTGAAATAAACTGAAGAAGAAGATGTGGAGACTAATGTTAATTAAGTAGGTTGGTGGTTGGTCTTCATGACCAGGCTGTGTGTTGATTGGGTGAAAGGCTGGGTGAAGGGCTGTGTGTTGATTGGGTGAAAGGCTGGGTGAAGGGCTGGGTGAAGGGCTGGGTGAAAGGCTGGGTGAAAGGCTGGGTGAAGGGCTGGGTGAAGGGCTGGGTGATTGATTGGGTGAAAGGCTGGGTGAAGGGCTGGGTGAAAGGCTGGGTGTTGATTGGGTGAAAGGCTGGGTGAAGGGCTGGGTGTTGAATGGGTGAAAGGCTGGGTGAAGGGTTGGGTGAAAGGCTGGGTGTTGATTGGGTGAAGTGCTGGGTGTTGATTGGGTGAAAGGCTGGGTGAAATGGTGTGTGTTGATTGGGTGAAGGGCTGGGTGAAAGGCTGGGTGAAGGGCTGGGTGAACGGCTGTGTGTTGATTGGGTGAAAGGCTGGGTGAAGGGCTGGGTGAAAGGCTGGGTGAAGGGTGAAAGGCTGGGTGAAAGGCTGTGTTGATTGGGTGAAAGGCTGGGTGAAAGGCTGGGTGAAGGGTTAGGTGAAAGACTGGATGAAGGATTTGACACTCCTCTGACTTGGTGCCCAATGGGAAGAGGCACAGGGCTGGGAGGAGGAGGTGCAGGACCTAAATGAGACGTGTCAGGGAACAAATTGAAAATGCCAATTTCACTTAATCCTCGGCATCGCTCGTCACGCCTAAATTCTGCCACTTATTTCATGTGTAAATTAATCTAGATCCTTCCCTCCCCTCAGGTCAACCAACACCTCTCTCTCTCTGTGTGTGTGTGTGTGTGTGTGTGTGTGTGTGTGTGTGTGTGTGTGTGTGTGTGTGTGTGTGTGTGTGTGTGTGTGTGTGTGTGTGTGTGTGTGTGTGTGTGTGTGAGAAAGGGGGGTTGTTATTTTGGTCTCCATACCAGGATACTCTTCTGAGTGTATTCTGTTATTGGTTGAAGGGTGAAGTTCTCTGCCTTTCTCTTACTCCCTCCATCATATCGATCTGTCTCTGGCTAACACAGTGCTGTGAATACTGACACTGAATGTTCAGGTTCTGTGAGGCCTGTAGATACTGACCAGCTTCAGTGTCTCTCTCTCTCCCTCTTTCCAGTATGACTATGAGGGTAATGACCTAAGTGACCTGCCTGTGGATCTCTCAGTGGTGTGGAATGAAAACCAAGTCATCGACAACCCCTTCAACATACAAGGTAAAAACCTCCTCTTCTCCACATCCTCCCTTGCTCCTTCCTCTCCTCTCTCACCTCCTCACTACGCTTTTTTAAATCCCTAAGATCCGATTGGAGGGGCCCCTTCCTCTCCGGCAGCACATCTTTGAAAGGGAATGAAAGTGTTTTTTCACATGGCTACGGCTTTTCCTAGACCCCGCTGGGTTCAATAACCTTATCTCTTTTAGTGCCGTCTGCAGTCACTCTGACGCGCTCCTCCAAAACAACACGCAGCAGAACGACTAGAGGGTTGATGGATGGAAGTCGTGGAGGACAACACGGTTTGGCCCTTTAATCCTCTGTGATCTGGCAGGTCTGGGGTCAGATCCTGCTATTGCTGCTCAGGAGGCTCATCAAGCTGGACGGAGAGCCAGGTCTCAGTCATCACTAGGGAGCAGAGATAGTCAAGTAGCACTAGATAAGCTAGTTGATCACACATGGAGCCACCATTATCCTTTACCAGTGGGGTATGGATGGATGCAACAGGAGATCTTTCCCCACCGTGTGGCCTAGCTGAGTGTTAACACTATCTGAGTGTTAACCCTAGCTGAGTGTTAACCCTAGCCGAGTGTTCCACCTAGCTGAATGTTAACCCTCGCTGAGTGTTAACCCTAGCTGTTTACCCTAGCTGACTGTTAACCCTAGCTGAGTGTTATCCCTAGCTGAGTGTTAACCCTAGCTGAGTGTTATCCCTAGCTGAGTGTTATCCCTATCTGAGTGTTAACCCTAGCTGAGTGTTAACCCTAGCTGAGTGTTAACCCTAGCTGAGTGTTAACCCTCGCTGAGTGTTAATCCTCGCTGAGTGTTAACCCGTGCTGAGTGTTAACCCATGCTGAGTGTTAACCCGTGCTGAGTGTTAACCCTAGCTGAGTGTTAACCCTAGCTGAGTGTTAACCCTCGCTGAGTGTTAACCCTAGCTGTTTACCCTAGCTGAGTGTTAACCCTAGCTGAATGTTTACCCTAGCTGAGTGTTATCCCTAGCTGAATGTTTACCCTAGCTGAGTGTTATCCCTAGCTGAGTGTTAAACCTAGCTGAGTGTTATCCCTAGCTGAGTCTTATCCCTAGCTGAGTGTTAACCCTAGCTGAGTGGTATCCCTAGCTGAGTGTTAACCCTAGCTGAGTGTTAACCCTAGCTGTTAACCCTAGCTGGGTGTTAACCCTAGCTGAGTTTTAACCCTAGCTGAGTGTTAACCCTAGCTGGGTGTTAACCCTAGCTGAGTGTTAACCCTAGCTGTTTACCCTAGCTGAGTGTTAACCCTAGCTCAGTTTAAACCTAGCTGAGTTTTATCTCTAGCTGAGTGTTAACCCTAGCTGAGTGTTAACCCTAGCTGAGTGTTAACCCTAGCTGAGTGTTATCCCTAGCTGAGTGTTAACCCGAGCTGAGTGTTAACCCTAGCTGAGTGTTAACCCTAGCTGGGTGTTAACCCTAGCTGAGTTTTAACCCTAGCTGAGTGTTAATCCTAGCTGAGTGTTAACCCTAGCTGAGTGTTAAACCTAGCTGAGTGTTATCCCTAGCTGAGTGGTATCCCTCGCTGAGTGTTAACCCTAGCTGAGTGTTAACCCTAGCTGAGTGTTTACCCTAGCTGTTTACCCTAGCTGAGTGTTAACCCTAGCTGAGTGTTAACCCTAGCTGAGTTTAAACCTAGCTGAGTGTTAACCCTAGCTGAGTGTTATCCCTAGCTGAGTGTTATCCCTAGCTGAGTGTTAACCCTAGCTGAGTGTTAACCCTAGCTGAGTGTTATCCCTAGCTGAGTGTTAACCCTAGCTGAGTGTTAACCCTAGCTGAGTGTTAACCCTAGCTGAGTTTAAACCTAGCTGAGTGTTATGCCTAGCTGAGTTTAAACCTAGCTGAGTGTTATCCCTAGCTGAGTGTTAACCCTAGCTGAGTGTTAACCCTAGCTGAGTGTTAACCCCTAGCTGAGTGTTAACCCTAGCTGAGTGTTATCCCTAGCTGAGTGTTAACCCTAGCTGAGTGTTAACCCTAGCTGAGTGTTATCCCTAGCTGAGTGTTATCCCTAGCTGAGTGTTAACCCTAGCTGAGTGTTATCCCTAGCTGAGGGTTATCCCTAGCTGAGTGTTAACCCTAGCTGAGTGTTAACCCTAGCTGAGTGTTATCCCTAGCTGAGTGTTATCCCTAGCTGAGTGTTAACCCTAGCTGAGTGTTAACCCTAGCTGAGTGTTATCCCTAGCTGAGTGTTAACCCTAGCTGATTGTTAACCCTAGCTGAGTGTTAACCCTAGCTGAGTGTTAACCCTAGCTGAGTGTTATCCCTAGCTGAGTGTTATCCCTAGCTGAGTGTTAACCCTAGCTGAGTGTTAACCCTAGCTGAGTGTTAACCCTAGCTGAGTGTTATCCCTAGCTGAGTGTTAACCCTAGCTGAGTGTTAACCCTAGCTGAGTGTTAACCCTAGCTGAGTTTAAACCTAGCTGAGTGTTATGCCTAGCTGAGTTTAAACCTAGCTGAGTGTTATCCCTAGCTGAGTGTTATCCCTAGCTGAGTGTTAACCCTAGCTGAGTGTTAACCCTAGCTGAGTGTTATCCCTAGCTGAGTGTTATCCCTAGCTGAGTGTTAACCCTAGCTGAGTGTTAACCCTAGCTGAGTGTTATCCCTAGCTGAGTGTTAACCCTAGCTGATTGTTAAACCTAGCTGAGTGTTAACCCTAGCTGAGTGTTAACCCTAGCTGAGTGTTAACCCTAGCTGAGTGTTAACCCTAGCTGAGTGTTAACCCTAGCTGAGTGTTAACCCTAGCTGAGTGTTATCCCTAACTGAGTGTTATCCCTAGCTGAGTGGTATCCCTAGCTGAGTGTTATCCCTAGCTGAGTGTTAACCCTAGCTGAGTGTTAACCCTAGCTGAGTGTTAACCCTAGCTGTTTACCCTAGCTGAGTGTTAACCCTAGCTGAGTGTTAAACCTAGCTGAGTGTTATCCCTAGCTGAGTCTTATCCCTAGCTGAGTGTTAACCCTAGCTGAGTGGTATCCCTAGCTGAGTGTTAACCCTAGCTGAGTGTTAACCCTAGCTGTTAACCCTAGCTGGGTGTTAACCCTAGCTGAGTTTTAACCCTAGCTGAGTGTTAACCCTAGCTGTTTACCCTAGCTGAGTGTTAACCCTAGCTGAGTTTAAACCTAGCTGAGTTTTATCTCTAGCTGAGTGTTAACCCTAGCTGAGTGTTAACCCTAGCTGAGTGTTAACC
>NC_088415.1:31628469-31635969 GCF_034236695.1 Oncorhynchus nerka | reverse complement strand
AATTCTTTGTGGATCTGTGTAATCTGAGGGAAATATGTCTCTAATATGGTCATACATTGGGCAGGAGGTTAGGAAGTGCAGCTCAGTTTCCACCTCATTTTGTGGGCAGTGAGCACATACCCTGTCTTCTCTTGAGAGCCATGTCTGCCTACGGCGGCCTTTCTCAATAGCAAGGCTATGCTCACTGAGTCTGTACATAGTCAAAGCTTTCCTTAAGTTTGTGTCAGTCACAGTGGTCAGGTATTCTGCCACTGTGTACTCTCTGTTTAGGGCCAAATAGCATGCTAGTTTGCTCTGTTTTTTTTGTTAATTCTTTCTAATGTGTCAAGTAGTTATCTTTTTGTTTTCTCATGATTTGGTTGGGTCTAATTGTGCTGCTGTCCTGGGGCTCTGTGGGGTGTGTTTGTGTTTGTGAACAGAGCCCCAGGACCAGCTTGCTTAAGGGACTCTTCTCCAGGTTCATCTCTCTGTAGGTGATGGCTTTGTTATGGAAGGTTTGGGAATCGCTTTCTTTTAGGTGGTTGTAGAATTTAACGTCTCTTTTCTGGATTTTGATAATTAGTGGGTATCGGCCTAATTCTGCTCTGCATGCATTATTTGGTGTTTTACATTTACATTTAAGTCATTTAGCAGACGCTCTTATCCAGAGCGACTTACAAATTGGTGCATTCACCTTATGACCTCCAGTGGAACAGTAGTGCATCTAAATCTTTTCAGGGGAGGGGGTGAGAGGGATTACTTTATCCTATCCTAGGTATTCCTTAAAGAGGTGGGGTTTCAGGTGTCTCCGGAAGGTGGTGATTGACTCCGCTGTCCGTCTTAAAGGAGTTCCCACATATGCTGATTTAGCAGACGCTCTTATCCAGAGCGACTTACAAATTGGTGCTTTCACCTTATGACATCCAGTGGAACAGCCACTTTACAATAGTGCATCTAGGTCTTTTAAGGGGGGAGGGGGAGAAGGATTACTTTATCCTATCCTAGGTATTCCTTAAAGAGGTGGGGTTTCAGGTGTCTCCGGAAGGTGGTGATTGACTCCGCTGTCCTGGCGTCGTGAGGGAGTTTGTTCCACCATTGGGGGGCCAGAGCAGCGAACAGTTTTGACTGGGCTGAGCGGGAACTGTACTTCCTCAGTGGTAGGGAGGCGAGCAGGCCAGAGGTGGATGAACGCAGTGCCCTTGTTTGGGTGTAGGGCCTGATCAGAGCCTGGAGGTACTGAGGTGCCGTTCCCCTCACAGCTCCGTAGGCAAGCACCATGGTCTTGCGGATGCGAGCTTCAACTGGAAGCCAGTGGAGGGAGCGGAGGAGCGGGGTGACGTGAGAGAACTTGGGAAGGTTGAACACCAGACGGGCTGCGGCGTTCTGGATGAGTTGTAGGGGTTTAATGGCACAGGCAGGGAGCCCAGCCAACAGCGAGTTGCAGTAATCCAGACGGAGATGACAAGTGCCTGGATTAGGACCTGCGCCCTTCCTGTGTGAGGCAGGGTCGTACTCTGCGGATGTTGTAGAGCATGAACCTACAGGAACGGGCCACCGCCTTGATGTTAGTTGAGAACGACAGGGTGTTGTCCAGGATCACGCCAAGGTTCTTAGCGCTCTGGGAGGAGGACACAATGGAGTTGTCAACCGTGATGGCGAGATCATGGAACGGGCAGTCCTTCCCCGGGAGGAAGAGCAGTTCCGTCTTGCCGAGGTTCAGCTTGAGGTGGTGATCCGTCATCCACACGGATATGTCTGCCAGACATGCAGAGATGCGATTCGCCACCTGGTCATCAGAAGGGGGAAAGGAGAAGATTAATTGTGTGTCGTCTGCATAGCAATGATAGGAGAGACCATGTGAGGTTATGACAGAGCCAAGTTTTACGTTGTACACGGAGGATATTTTTGCAGAATTCTGCGTGCAGAGTCTCAATTTGGTGTTTGTCCCATTTTGTGAAGTCTTGGTTGGTGAGCGGACCCCAGACCTCACAACCATAAAGGGCAATAAGCTCTATGACTGATTCAAGTGTTTTTAGCCAGATCCTAATTGGTATGTTGAAATTTATGTTCCTTTTGATGGCATAGAATGCCCTTCTTGCCTTGTCTCTCAGATCGTTCACAGCTTTGTGGAAGTTACCTGTGGCGCTGATGTTTAGGCCAAGGTATGTATCGTTTTTTGTGTGCTCTAGGGCAACAGTGTCTAGATGGAATTTGTATTTGTGATCCTGGCGACTGGACCTTTTTTGGAACGCCATTACTTTGGTCTTACTTAGATTTACTGTCAGGGCCCAGGTCTGTGCAGAAGATCTAGGTGCTGCTGTAGGCCCTCCTTGGTTGGTGACAGAAGCACCAGATCATCAGCAAACAGTAGACATTTGACTTCGGATTCTAGTAGGGTGAGGCCGGGTGCTGCAGACTTTTCTAGTGCCCGCGCCAATTCATTGATATATATGTTGAAGAGGGTGGGGCTTAAGCTGCATCCCTGTCTCAACCCACGACCCTGTGTGAAGAAATGTGTGTTTTTTGCCAATTTTAACCACACACTTGTTGTTTGTGTACATGGATTTTATAATGTCGTATGTTTTACCCCAACACCACTTTCTATCAATTTGTATAGCAGACCCTCATGCCAAATTGAGTCGAAGGCTTTTTTGAAATCAACAAAGCATGAGAAGACTTTGCCTTTGTTTTGGTTTGTTTGGTTGTCAATTAGGGTGTGCAGGGTGAATACATGGTCTGTTGTACGGTAATTTGGTAAAAAGGCAATTTCACATTTGCTCAGTACATTGTTTTCATTGAAGAAATGTATGAGTCTGCTGTTAATGATAATGCAGAGGATTTTACCAAGGTTACTGTTGACGCATATTCCACGGTAGTTATTGGGGTCAAATTTGTCTCCACTTTTGTGGATTGGGGGGGGGATCAGTCCTTGGTTCCAAATATTGCGGAAGATGCCAGAGCTAAGGATGATGTTAAAGAGTTTTAGTATAGCCAATTGGAATTTGATGTCTGTATATTTGATCATTTCATTAAGTATACCATCAACACCACATGCCTTTTTAGTTTGGAGGTTTTTTTTTGTCCTGTAACTCATTCAAGGTAATTGGAGAATCCAGTGGGTTCTGGTAGTCTTTAATAGTTTGTTGTATTTGTATTTGATCATGTATATGTTTTTTCTCTTTATTCTTTGTTATAGAGCCAAAGAGATTGGAGAAGTGGTTTACCCATACAATACATCTCCATTTTGGATAGATAATTCTTCATGTTGTTGTTTGTTTAGTGTTTTCCAATTTTCCCAGAAGTGGTTAGAGTCTATGGATTCTTCAATTACATTGAGCTGATTTCTGACGTGCTGTTCCTTCTTTTTCCATAGTGTATTTCTGTATTGTTTTAGTGATTCACCATAGTGAAGGCGTACACTCAGGTTTTCCAGGTCTCTATGTTTTGTTGGACAG
Source organism: Oncorhynchus nerka (assembly GCF_034236695.1). NCBI lineage: Eukaryota > Metazoa > Chordata > Actinopteri > Salmoniformes > Salmonidae > Oncorhynchus > Oncorhynchus nerka. The sequence continues at coordinate 31,632,535 of NC_088415.1, read as the reverse complement.
GTTTTTGCATTCTTCATCAAACCATTTATCATTGTTGTTCATTTTCTTCAGTTTTCTATTTGAGACTTTTAGATTTGATAGGGAAGCTGAGAGGTCAAATATACTGTTAAGATTTTCTACTGCCATGTTTACACCTTCACTATTACAGTGGATCGTTTTACCCAGGAAATTGTCTAAAAGGGGTTGAACTTGTTGTTGCCTAATTGTTTTTTGGTAGGTTTCCAAACTGCATTCCTTCCATCTATAGCATTTCTTAATGTTACTCAGTTCCTTTTGCTTTGATGCCTCATGATTGAGTATTGCTCTGTTCAAGTAGACTGTGATTTTGCTGTGGTCTGATAGGTGTGTCAGTGGGCTGACTGTGAACGCTCTGAGAGACTGGGTTGAGGTCAGTGATAAAGTAGTCTACAGTACTACTGCCAAGAAATGAGCTATAGGTGTACCTACCATAGGAGTCCCCTCGAAGCCTACCATTGACTATGTACATGTGCGACAGAGCTGCAGGATTTGTGACCCGTTTTTGTTGGTTATGTTGTCATAGTTGTGCCTAGTGGGGCATATGGGGGAGGGAATGCTGTCACATCCAGGTAGGTGTTTGTCCCCCTGTGTGCTGAGGGTGTCAGGTTCTTGTCCGGTTCTGGCTTTTAGGTCGCCACAGACTAGTACATGTCCCTGGGACTGGAAATGATTGATTTCCACCTCCAGGATGGAGAAGCTGTCTTCATTAAAGTATGGGGATTCTAGTGGGGGGATATAGGTAGCACACAGGAGGACATTTTTCTCTGTTAAGATAATTTCCTTTTGAATTTCTAGCTAAATGTAAAATGTTCCTGTTTTGATTAATTTAATGGAGTGAGTTAGGTCTGCTCTATACCAAATTAGCATACCCCCTGAGTCCCTTCCCTGTTTCACACCTGGTAGTTTGGTGGATGGGACTACCAGCTCTCTGTAACCTAGAGGGCAACCAGTGGGTCCGTCTCCTCTATACCAGGTTTCTTGCAGGATGACAATGTCTGTATTACCGATTTCTTTGGTGAAGTCCGGTTTCCTGCTCTTTAGGCCAAAGGCAGATGACCAATCACGGGAGGCACAGTCACGGGAAATACTTGCGTTTACCCGCTGTATTGTGGCAGGGTGGAAGTATTTTCGTGGTAGCAGGGTGGAGATAACTACTTGTGCGTTGGGGAAAGTAGAAGAAGCCTTTTCAATCACTCCCTTCAGTGCTGTGGCCACCCTTTCCTGCTGTGGTCTCAGGTCGTTTGTGCCTGTGTGTATTATGATGTGGCTAGGTAAGCCTAGTTGGTCCTCAGACAGAAGGTCTAGGGCGCGCTGGGTGTTTGGACACCAGAGTTTAGACACACTGTGTTTGGGAAAAAAAACATTTTCTTCTATATATTTCCCATTTGATCTCGCTCTCGCTCTCTCTCACTCTGTCTCGCTCTCTCTCGCGCTCTCTCTCGCTCTCTCTCTCACTCTGTCTCTCGCTCTCTCTCATTCTCTCTCGCTCTCTCTCGCTCGCTCTCCCTCGCTCTCACTCGCTCTCTCACTCTCTCTCGCTCTGTCTCTCTCACTCTCTCGCTCTGTCTCTCTCGCTCTCACTCTTGTTCTCTCGCTCTCCCTCGCTCTCCCTCGCTCTCACTCGCTCACTCGCTCTCTCTCGCTCACTCGCTCTCTCTCCCTCGCTCTCCCTCGCTCTCACTCGCTCACTCGCTCTCTCGCTCTCTCTCGCTCGCTCTCTCTCACGCTCTCTCTCTCGCTCTCTCTCGCTCTCTCGCTCTATCTCTCTCTCTCGACTCTGTCTCTCTCACTCTCTGTCTCTTGCTCTCACTCTTGATCTCTAACTCTCTCTCGCTTTCTCTCTCTCTCTCACGCTCTCTCGCTCTCTTGCTCTCTCTCGCTCTCGCTCTGTCTCTCACACTCTCATTCTCTCACTCTCGCTCTCTCTTGCTCTCTCTTGCTCTCTCTCTCTCGCTCTCTCTTGCTCTCTCTCTCTTGCTCTCACTCACTCTCTCGCTTTTTCTCGCTCTCTCTCTCTATCGCTTTCTCACTCTCGCTCTCTTTCTCTCGCGCTCTCTCTTGCTCTCTCTTGCTCTCTCTCGCCCGCCCTCGCTCTCTCGCTCTCTCGCTCTCTCTGAAATGGCACCCTATGTTCATGAAAGCTCAGAGGCACCTGTTCTGTGATATGGTTGTAATAAACAGACGAGGACCTTGACTCTGTCCTTGTTAACACATTTGTGTTATTATGTTATGTCAACCTATACTAACCTATACTAACGACAACTCTCTTTCTCTTTTTCACATTGTCTCCGTCTTTGTCTCTCTCCCCTCTCTTTCTCTCTCTCTCCCCTCTCTCTTTCTCTCTCTCTCGCTCTGTCTGTTTCTCTTTATTCATATGATGGGGATTGTGTGCGTCAGTATATTAGCAGGTGGATTAGCTTGTAATTTCATTTGGAATATTCAAGTATTTAACCAGGATTTTCCAGCTCTTTCTTTATTGCACTAGGAGCCCCAGAGTGGTGAAAGTAATTGAATTCTCTTTCTCTTCCTCCTCATTGTCTGTCAATAAGGAGCATCTCATGAATTTTGACTGACGTTTCGACTGCTAGTCGATACTCAGAGGGCCCAAACATCCCACCCTCCCTTTCCAATCCATCACAAACGGGTCTGAATGGGGAAGACAAAGCGTTAGAATGAGCCTACGTCTGATAAAGGGAGGGGAATACAGACTCCCCAGAGTCCCCCCCCTAGTATCTCTCCCCCATAATAACTAACTCTCCCTCTCCATCCCTGTGTCCCTGTGTGTGTGTGTGTGTGTGTGTGTGTGTGTGTGTGTGTGTGTGTGTGTGTGTGTGTGTGTGTGTGTGTGTGTGTGTGTGTGTGTGTGTGTGTGTGTGTGTGTGTGTGTGTGTGTGTGTGTGTGTGTAAGCTGTCTCAGATAAATATTATATCAGAGTGAATGCTGGGAGGGAGCGGGAAGGGTGGGTGTTCCTGAGCGACTCATTATCTTTTTATCCTCCAACCCCCTTGTTAGAGAGCATCTCTGATTTGCTTTGACACTTCAGCATGTAAAATATACATCTGTTGTTCTGTTGTTCTGCTGCGTGTGCGTGTGTGTGAGAGTGGAGTCTTGTTTTATTCACATGACGAGGGGGATGTGAATAGAGAGAGAAGTGGATTGAGAGGTGAAGGTGAAGAGGTACAGGAGGTGGAGCTCAGCACATCGAGCTAGGGATTCTTCCGAGTATGATCTAGTATGTTCCCGCTGTGGCTAAGATACATCTCCAACAATCAGTACTTGTCCATGTTTCAATCCAAGTGGAACAATGTGGTATTCCACTGTATAACTGAGCTCTCATTTGTCCCTATGCACATGATCTTCCTCTCTGTATATTACAAATTGTCATTCACTCTTCTGACTCATCTAGTGCATCTAAATCTCAATATATATATATATTCCTTAAAGAGGTGGGGTTTCAGTGTCTCTCTCTCTCTCTCTCTTCATCTCTCTCTCTCTCTCTCTCTCAATATATATATATATATATATACAGTGTCTCTCTCTCTCTCTCATCTCTCTCTCTCTCTCTGTCTCTCTCTCTCTCTTCATCTCTCTCTCTCTCTCTCTATATATATATATATATATACAGTGTCTCTTCTCTCTCTCTTCATCTCTCTCTTCATCTCTCTCTCTCTTCATCTCTCTATATATATATATATATACAGTGTCTCTCTCTCTCTCTTCATCTCTCTCTCTCTCTCTCTCTCTCAATATATATATATATATATATACAGTGTCTCTCTCTCTCTCTTCATCTCTCTCTTCATCTCTCTCTCAATATATATATATATATACAGTGTATCTCTCTCTCTCTTCATCTCTCTCTCTCTCTCTCTCAATATATATATATATATACAGTGTCTCTCTCTCTCTCTTCATCTCTCTCTCTCTCTCTCTCTCTCAATATATATATATATATACAGTGTCTCTCTCTCTCTTCATCTCTCTCTCTCTCTCTCTCTCTCAATATATATATATATATACAGTGTATCTCTCTCTCTCTTCATCTCT
>NC_088415.1:31555969-31625969 GCF_034236695.1 Oncorhynchus nerka | reverse complement strand
TAGGTTGGAGTCATTCAAACTAATTTTTCAACCACTCCACAAATTTCTTGTTAACAAACTATAGTTTTGGCAAGTCAGTTAGGACATCTACTTTGTGCATGACACAAGCAATTTTTCCAACAATTGTTTACAGACAGAATATTTCAGTTACAATTCACTGTATCACAATTCCAGTGGGTCAGAAGTTTACATACACTAAGTTGACTGTGCCTTTAAACAGCTTGGAAAATTCCAGAAAATGATGTAATGGCTTTAGTAGCTTCTGAAAGGCTATTTGACATCATTTGAGTCAATTGGGGGTGTACCTGTGGATGTATTTGAAGGCCTACCTTCAAACTCAGTGCCTCTTTGCTTGACATCATGAGAAAATCAAAAGAAATCAGCCAAGACCTCAGAAAATAAATTGTAGACTTCCACAAGTCTGGTTCATCCTTGGGAGCAATTTTCAAACACCTGAAGGTACCACGTTCATCTGTACAAACAATAGTAGGCAAGTATAAACACCATGGGACCACGCAGCCGTCATATCGCTCGGGAAGAAGACGCGTTCTGTCTCCTAGAGATGAACGTACTTTGGTGCAAAAAGTACAAATCAATCCCAGAACAACAGCAAAGGACCTTGTGAAGATGCTGGAGAAAACAGGTACAAAAGTATCTATATCCACAGTAAAACGAGTCCTATATCAACATAACCTGAAAGGCTGCTCAGCAAGGAAGAAGCCACTGCTCCAAAACCGCCATAAAAAAAGCAAGACTACAGTTTGCAACTGCACATGGGGACAAAGATCGTACTCTTTGGAGAAATGTCCTCTGGTCTGATGACACAAAAATAGAACTGTTTGGCCATAATGACCATCGTTATGTTTGGAGGAAAAGGGGGAGGCTTGCAAGCCAACTTATTGTGGGAAACTTGTTGAAGGCTACCCAAAACTTTTGACCCAAGTTCAACAATTGAAAGGCAATGCTACCAAATACTAATTGAGTGTATGTAAACTTCTGACCTACTGGGAATGTGATGAAAGAAATAAAAGCTGAAATAAATCATTCTCTCTACTATTATTCTGGCATTTCACATTCTTAAAATAAAGTGGTGATCCTAACTGACCTAATTAAATGTCAGGAATTGTGAAAACTGAGTTTAAATGTATTTGGCTAAGGTGTATGTAAACTTCTGACTTCAACTGTCTCTTTCTCTCTCTCTTTTTCTCTCTCTTTCTCTCTCTCTCTTTCTCTCTCTCGTTCTCTCTATCTCTTTCTCTCTCTGTCTTTCTTTCTCTCTCTTTCTCTCTCTCTTTCTCTCTCTTTCTATCGCTGTCTCTCTTTCTCTCTCTTTCTTTCTCTTTCTCTGTTTCTCTCTCTTTCTATCGCTGTCTCTCTTTCTCTCTCTTTCTCTCTCTTTCTTTCTCTTTCTCTCTCTTTGTTTCTTTCTCTCTCTCTTTCTCTCTCTCTTTCTCCGTTTCTCTCTCTCTTTCTCTCTCTTTCTTTCTCTCTCTTTCTGTCTCTCTTACATTTCTCTCACTCTATCTCTTTCTACCTCTCTCTTTCTATCTCTCTCTTTCTCTCTCTCTGTCTCTTTTTCTCTCACGTTCTCTCTTTCTCCGTTTCTCTCTTTCTCTCTCTTTCTATCTCTCTCTTTCTCTCTCTCTGTATCTCTTTCTCTCTCTTTTTCTCTCTTTCTCCGTTTCTCTCTTTCTCGCTCTTTCTTTCTTTCTCTCTCTTTCTGTCTCTCTTACTTTCTCTCACTCTATCTCTTTCTATCTCTCTCTTTCTCTCTTTCTCTCTCTTTCTCTATATTTTTCTCTCTCTCTCTTTCTCTCTCTCTCTCTCTTTCTCTCTGTTTCTCTCTTTTTCCGTTTCTCTCTCTCTTTCTCTTTCTTTGTTTCTCTCTCTTTCTCTCTCTCTCTTTCTCTCTCTTTCTCTCTTTCTTCGTTTCTCTCATTCTTTCTTTATCTCTTTCTTTCTCTCTCTTTCTGACTCTCTTACTTTATCTCACTCTATCTCTTTCTATCTCGGTCTCTTTCTCTCTCTCTGTCTCTCTGTCTCTCTCTCTTTCTCTCTCTTTCTCTCTCTTTCTATCTCTGTCTCTCTTTCTCTCTTTCTTTCTCTCTCTCTCTTTCTTTCTCTTTCTCTCTCTCTCTTTCTCTCTTTCTCCGTTTCTCTCTTTCTTTCTCTATCTCTCTCTTTCTGTCTCTGTCTCTTTCTCTCTCTCTTTCTCTCTTTTGCGCTCGCTCTCTCCTCTCATTCTGTCAGGGAGTGTGTCTGTGTGTGTGTGTGTGTGTGTGTGTGGGGGGGGGGTGTCATGTGAAGTAACCCCTCTGAAACCAATTAAAGCACACTACTTCACTGGTTTAACTCTCATTGGCAGAGTTCAGTGTTCAGAGGCTAGTGTTTTCCTCGTGCCAGGTCCTAGGGGTTCCTGGGAGTAGGACAGTCAGACTCTAGAAAGGCTATATAACACAGAGGCCTCGGATGGTCTCAGACAATGTGTGTGTCTCACAACCTACTGAAGGTGCTACACCATTCATTTTGTTTTGGTTGTTATTGTGGCTACAAGAGTCGCCCCTCAGCCTCACAACAACCTCCTCACCCCCCCATTGTCAGGGTAGGTTCATACCGTGTTTGTCTGCTGTACTGTTTCTATAGGCCCTGCTGTCCTTCCCTAAACAGTCCACTGCCTGCTGACATCCATCCTTCACCAGCTTCTCCTGGAACACATTAACAACCCCGTTTATAGCCTGCCTCATGTTGGCCATGTCGCCCTGATTCCCAGTCCAACCACAGCAGTGTCACGCTGCTTCACACAGGCCTTTAGCTACCACTACCATGTCATCATGTGGTAGAGGGATAGCTCTGGAGCTGGGTGAGGTTAGTCTGCTGTGAGTGCCTGGCCTCGGGGGTTGCTCCTGTGGCCACTACAGAACCCAGGCATGGCCAGCCAATGAAACGCCACCATGCCTCGGGACATGCCAGGGTGCCGTTTCCCCAACATGCTCTGCCCAGCCAACCATGTGGTGGAACAGGCAGCCAGTGAGATTACCCATAATTACCTTGTGATGGTTGTTAGAGGCCGCCTCCCGGATGCTGCCGCCTCACATCAGTCACCATGTTTGTTTTGTCATGCCACACCTGTCCTCGTTACGGGGAGTAATTTGGCTAAATAAATCACATTATGGCGCTGCTGTGTGGCACGTTGCTACAAAGCAGTGACGAGGGAGCCGGCGTAATATGTTTCAGTTAGGTGGACAAGAGGCCTTTCGCTGTGCGCCGCACAAGGTTTTTCTGTTTTTCAAAGCGGAGAGGTGATTTTTCTTCATTAAAACATGGCTGGCTGGATTATGGTGTTTGGGTGAACAAGAGAGAAAGGGAGAGAACCTTACTGTTGTTACACATCCCCTGCTGACCATTCACAGACTTCTCTCTCTTCTCTCTCAGTCCCCTTTGGTCTGCGCTGCCTACACTGACAATACAGCGGTTGGCCTCACCTTGTCTCTCAGTGGCTTCTAACCAGACAGTCATTGATCTTCCCCTCCCTCCCTGTGTTGCAGCTGTTTCCGGAGACGGGGCCGAGACAGGGGGGCACCAGGCTGACCATCACGGGGGAGAACCTGGGCCTACAGTTCAGGGACATCCTGACAGGAGTGCGTCTGGGCAAGGTGCCCTGTATCCCCATTGAGGAGGAGTACATAAGCGCTGAGAGGTGAGGAGGCTCAGCTGCCTGGCTCTCACCACTTTCATATTACCATCGCCCCTCCCTCTACACCTGTGCTCTGTGTTCATCCTCCTCTCCTCAGTGTATATCTCCTGTCCTCCTTCTTGTTGACGTTGTCTTTCTCTCCATCTCTCTTCCCCTGTCATTTGGCTCTCTTTCTCTCAGTGTCTATTGTTTCCTCTCCCCATCTTGAGTATCTTCCTTCCTCTCCTGTGATATTCGCCTCCCTGCTCTACTCTATTCATATAGATCAAACAATATATCCAAACGTCGGGTTGATGGCGAATGCTCCTTTAAAATTCGGAGGATTCACTACGCAAATATCAGACACTTTTACAGTCGGTTACAGCTGACCTCACGGGTGAATGCTCATGTGAATCCCTAACTCCCCTCTCCCTCCCGCCATCTCTCTCTCGCTGAACCTTCCCTACCCTCGCCTCTTCCACGTACAGAATCGTGTGTTTGCTAAATGATGCCACGGGCTACCGGGTGCAGGAGGCCAACGTGGAGGTGTGTGTGAGGGACTGCCTGACGGACTACAGGGCCCTCTCACCCCGGGCATTCACCTTTGTGGTAAGTCGTAGCCAGATGACACACTAGATGGATCCTTACATTAGACTGAGTATTGATGATTTTGTTTTTTGCTAATCTAAATGTATAAACATATGTGTTATGGTTTACCTCCATCTCCAGACACCTTTCTTCACTCGAGTGCTGCCTGCTCAGGGTCCTCTCTCTGGGGGCACCAGGGTCACCATTGAGGGCAACCACCTCAACGCCGGCAGTTCTGTGTTTGTCAACATCGGACGCCACCCCTGCCACTTCAAAAAGTGAGTGTCTGTCACTGTCTGTCTGTCCACCTGTCTCTACTTAGCTCTCTGGACCAAGTATTACCACAGTGGGTCCACCATGCACAGTGCTGTACATTTACTGTCTATCTAAGGAATAGTGAGGGAGTCAGACAGCCATCGTCTGCTCTGCATTGCAGCTGAGAGGGAGGTAGAGCCCAGCCAGGGAGTGTGAGTGCCAGGTTCCTGACAGAGGGAGTGAGGGGAGATACAGGGGGAGTGAGGGGAGATACAGGGAGTGTGAGTGCCAGGTTCCTGACAGAGGGAGTGAGGGGAGATACAGGGGGAGTGAGGAGAGATACAGGGGAGTGAGTGCCAGGTTCCTGACAGAGGGGAGATACAGGGGGTGAGGGGAGATACAGGAAGTGTGAGTGCCAAGTTCCTGACAGAGGGAGTGAGGGGAGATACAGGGGGAGTGAGGGGAGATACAGGGAGTGTGAGTGCCAGGTTCCTGACATAGGGAGTGAGGGGAGATACAGGGGAGTGAGGAGAGATACAGGGGGAGTGAGGAGAGATACAGGGGGAGTGAGGAGAGATACAGGGGGAGTGAGGATAGATACAGGGGGAGTGAGGAGAGATACAGGGGGAGTGAAGAGAGATACAGGGGGAGTGAGGAGAGATATAGGGGAGTGAGGAGAGATACAGAGGGAGTGAGGGGAGATACAGGGGGAGTGAGGGGAGATACAGGGAGTGTGAGTGCCAGGTTCCTGACATAGGGAGTGAGGGGAGATACAGGGGAGTGAGGAGAGATACAGGGGGAGTGAGGAGAGATACAGGGGGAGTGAGGAGAGATACAGGGGAGTGAGGAGAGATACAGGGGGAGTGAGGAGAGATACAGGGGAGTGAGGAGAGATACAGGGGGAGTGAGGATAGATACAGGGGGAGTGAGGAGAGATACAGGGGGAGTGAAGAGAGATACAGGGGAGTGAGGAGAGATATAGGGGGAGTGAGGAGAGATACAGGGGAGTGAGGAGAGATACAGGGGGAGTGAAGAGAGATACAGGGGGAGTAAGGAGAGATACAGGGGAGTGAGGAGAGATACAGGGGGAGTGAAGAGAGATACAGGGGGAGTGAGGAGAGATACAGGTGGAGTGAGGGGAGATATAGTGGTAGTGAGGGGAGATATAGCGGGAGTGAGGGGAGATACAGGGGGAGTGAGGAGAGATACAGGGGGAGTGAGGAGAGATACAGGGGGAGTGAGGGGAGATACATGGGGAGTGAGGAGAGATACAGGGGAGTGAGGAGAGATACAGGGGGAGTGAGGAGATATACAGGGGGAGTGAGGGGAGATACAGGGGGAGTGAGGATAGATACAGGGGAGTGAGGAGAGATACAGGGGGAGTGAGGAGAGATACAGGGGGAGTGAGGAGAGATACAGGGGGAGTGAGGAGAGATACAGGGGGAGTGAGGAGAGATACATGGGGAGTGAGGAGAGATACAGGGGGAGTGAGGAGAGATTCAGGGGGAGTGAGGAGAGATACAGGGGAAGTGAGGAGAGATACATGGGGAGTGAGGAGAGATACAGGGGAGTGAGGAGAGATACAGGGGGAGTGAGGAGAGATGCAGGGGGAGTGAGGAGAGATACATGGGGAGGGAGTGAGGGGAGATACAGGGGGAGTGAGGAGAGATACATGGGGAGTGAGGGGAGATACAGGGGAGTGAGGAGAGATACAGGGGCAGTGAGGAGAGATACAGGGGGAGTGAGGAGAGATACAGGGGGAGTGAGGAGAGATACAGGGGAGTGAGGGGAGATACAGGGGAGTGAGGAGAGATACAGGGGGAGTGAGGGGAGATACAGGGGGAGTGAGGATAGATACAGGGGAGTGAGGAGAGATACAGGGGGAGTGAGTGCCAGGTTCCTGACAGAGGGAGTGAGGGGAGATACAGGGAGTGTGAGTGCCAGGTTCCTGACAGAGGGAGTGAGGAGAGATACAAGGGGAGTGAGGAGAGATACAGGGGGAGTGAGGAGAGATAAAGGGGGAATGAGGGGAGGAGAGATACAGGGGAGTGAGGAGAGGGGAGATACAGGGGAGTGAGGAGAGGAGAGATACAGGGGATTGAGGAGAGGGGAGATATAGGGGAGTGGGGAGGGGAGAGAGATACAGGGGGAGTGAGGAGAGGAGAGATACAGGGGGATTGAGGAGAGGAGAGATACAAGGGGATTGAGGAGAGGGGAGATACAGGGGGATTGAGGAGAGGGGAGATACAGGGGATTGAGGATAGATACAGGGGGAGTGAGAAGAGATACATGGGGAGTGAGGAGAGATACAGGGGAGTGAGGAGAGATACAGGGGGAGTGAGAAGAGATACATGGGGAGTGAGGAGAGATACAGGGGAGTGAGGAGAGATACAGGGGGAGTGAGAAGAGATACATGGGGAGTGAGGAGAGATACAGGGGGAGTGAGGAGAGATACGGGGGAGTGAGGAGAGATACAGGGGGAGTGAGGGGAGATACAGGGGGAGTGAGGAGAGATACAGGGGGAGTGAGTGCCAGGTTCCTGACAGAGGGAGTGAGGGGAGATACAAGGGGGAGGGAGAGATACAGGGGGAGTGAGGAGAGATACAGGGGAGTGAGGAGAGATACAGGGGGTGAGGGGGAGATACAGGGGGAGTGAGGAGAGATACAGGGGGAGTGAGGGGAGATATAGGGGGAGTGAGGGGAGATACAGGGGAGTGAGGAGAGATACAGGGGAGTGAGGAGAGATACCGGGGGAGTGAGGAGATGGGAGATACAGGGGTAGTGAGGAGAGAGATACAGGGGGAGAGGAGAGATACAGGGGGAGGGAGGGGAGATATGGGGGAGGGAGGAGGAGAGGAGACATACAGGGGGAGTGAGGGGAGATACAGGGGAGTGAGGAGAGGAGAGATACAGGGGGAGGGAGGAGAGATACAGGGGGAGTGAAGAGAGATACAGGGGGAGTGAGGGGAGGAGAGATACAGGGGGAGTGAGGAGAGATACAGGGGGTGAGGAGAGATACAGGGGGAGTGAGGAGAGATACAGGGGGAGTGAGGAGAGATACAGGGGGAGATACAGGGGGAGTGAGGGGAGATATAGGGGGAGTGAGGGGAGATACAGGGGGAGTGAGGAGAGATACAGGGGAGTGAGGAGAGATACCGGGGAGTGAGGAGATGGGAGATACAGGGGTAGTGAGGAGAGAGATACAGGGGGAGGAGGAGAGATACAGGGGAGGGAGGGGAGATACGGGGGAGGGAGGAGAGGAGAGATACAGGGGGAGTGAGGGGAGATACAGGAGGAGTGAGGAGAGGAGAGATACAGGGGGAGGGAGGAGAGATACAGGGGGAAGGAGGAGAGATACAGGGGAGTGAGGGGAGGGGAGAGATACAGGGGAGTGAGGAGAGATACAGGGGGAGTGAGGAGAGATACAGGGGGAATGAGGGAGGAGAGATACAGGGGGAGTGAGGAGAGGGGAGATACAGGGGGAGTGAGGAGAGGAGAGATACAGGGGATTGAGGAGAGGGGAGATATAGGGGGAGTGGGGAGAGGAGAGATACAGGGGAGTGAGTAGAGGAGAGATACAGGGGGATTGAGGAGAGGAGAGATACAAGGGGATTGAGGAGAGGGGAGATACAGGGGGATTGAGGAGAGGGGAGATACAGGGGGATTGAGGATAGATACAGGGGAGTGAGAAGAGATACATGGGGAGTGAGGAGAGATACAGGGGGAGTGAGGAGAGATACAGGGGGAGTGAGAAGAGATACATGGGGAGTGAGGAGAGATACAGGGGAGTGAGGAGAGATACAGGGGGAGTGAGGGAGAGATACAGGGGGAGTGAGGGGAGATATACGGGGAGTGAGGGGAGATACAGGGGGAGTGAGGAGAGATACAGGGGAGTGAGGAGGGGAGATACCGGGGGAGTGAGGAGATGGGAGATACAGGGGAGGGAGGGAGAGGGGAAGGAGGGAGATACAGGGGAGGAGGGAGGAGAGATACAGGGGAGTGAGGAGAGATACAGGGGGAGGGAGAGAGATACAGGGGGAGTGAGGAGAGATACAGGGGAGGAGAGATACAGGGGGTGAGGAGGAGAGATACAGGGGGAGGGAGGAGAGATACAGGGGGTGAGGAGAGAGGGGGGGAGGAGGAGAGATACAGGGGGGAGAGGAGAGAGATGAGGGGGAGGGAGAGAGATACAGGGGGAGGGAGAGATGAGGGAGAGATACAGGGGGAGTGAGGAGAGATACAGGGGAGAGGAGAGATACAGGGGAGTGAGGAGAGATACAGGGGCAGTGAGGAGAGATACAGGGGGAGTGAGGAGAGATACAGGGGAGTGAGGGGAGATACAGGGGGGGAGTGCCAGGTTCCTGACAGAGGGGGAGTGAGGAGAGATACAGGGGGAGTGAGGAGAGATAAAGGGGGAGGGGGAGAGAGATGGGGGAGGAGGAGAGATACAGGGGAGTGAGGGGAGATACAGGGGGAGTGAGGGGAGATACAGGGGGAGTGAGGGGAGATACAGGGGGAGTGAGGAGGGGAGATACAGGGGAGTGGGGAGAGATACAGAGGGAGTGAGGATAGATACAGGGGGAGGGGAGGAGAGGGGATGCAGGTTCCTGAGTGAGGGGAGTGAGGAGAGATACAGGGGAGTGAGGAGAGATACAGGGGGAGTGAGGGGAGAGATACAGGGGAGTGAGGAGAGATACAGGGGGAGGAGGAGAGATACAGGGGGAGTGAGGAGAGATACAGGGGAGTGAGGAGATACAGGGGAGTGAGGGAGATACAGGGGGAGTGAGGGGAGAGATACAGGGGGAGTGAGGGAGAGATACAGGGGGAGTGAGGAGAGAGATACAGGGGGAGAGATGAGGGGGAGAGATACAGGGGAGGAGGGAGAGGGGAGATACAGGGGGAGTGAGGAGGGAGATACAGGGGGAGTGAGGGAGAGATATAGGGGAGTGAGGGGAGATACAGGGGGAGTGGGGGCCAGGATACAGGGGAGTGAGGAGAGATACAGGGGGAGTGAGGGGAGATACAGGGGGAGTGAGGAGAGATACAGGGGGAGTGAGGGGGAGATACAGGGGAGTGAGGAGAGATACAGGGGAGTGAGGAGAGATACAGGGGGGTGAGGGAGGGGGAGATACAGGGGAGTGAGGGGAGATACAGGGGGAGTGAGGAGAGATACAGGGGGAGTGGGAGGAGAGATACAGGGGGAGTGAGGAGAGGGGAGATACAGGGGAGGGAGGAGAGAGATACAGGGGGAGTGAGGAGAGATACAGGGGGAGTGAGGGGAGGGAGGGGGATACAGGGGGAGTGAGGAGAGAGAGATACAGGGGGAGTGAGGAGAGATACAGGGGTGAGGAGAGATACAGGGGAGTGAGGAGAGATACAGGGGGAGGGAGGAGAGATACAGGGGGAGTGAGGAGAGATACAGGGGGGGGGAGTGAGGAGGAGGGGAGATACAGGGGAGTGAGGAGAGATACAGGGGGAGGGAGGAGAGATACAGGGGGGAGTGAGGAGGGGAGATACAGGGTGAGTGAGGAGAGATACAGGGGGAGTGAGGAGAGAGATACAGGGGGAGTGAGGAGAGATACAGGGGGAGTGAGGGAGATACAGGGGGAGTGAGGGGAGATACAGGGGGAGTGAGGGGAGATACAGGGGGAGTGAGTGCCAGGGGAGATACAGGGGAGTGAGGAGAGATACAGGGGGAGTGAGGAGAGATACAGGGGAGTGAGGGGGAGATACAGGGGGAGGAGTGCCAGGTTCCTGAGATACAGGGGGAGTGAGGGGAGATTCCTGACAGGGGGAGTGAGGGGAGATACAGGGGGAGTGAGGAGAGATACAGGGGGAGTGAGGAGAGATACAGGGGGAGTGAGGAGAGGGAGATACAGGGGGAGTGGGGAGAGATACAGGGGGAGTGAGGATAGATACAGGGGGAGTGAGGGGAGATACAGGGGGAGTGAGTGCCAGGTTCCTGACAGAGGGAGTGAGGGGAGATACAGGGGGAGTGAGGAGAGATACAGGGGGAGTGAGGGAGGGAGATACAGGGGGAGTGAGGAGAGGGAGATACAGGGGGAGTGAGGAGAGATACAGGGGAGTGAGGGAGAGATACAGGGGAGTGAGGAGAGATACAGGGGGAGTGAGGGAGAGATACAGGGGGAGTGAGGAGAGATACAGGGGAGTGAGGAGAGATACAGGGGAGTGAGGAGAGATAGGGGGAGTGAGGAGAGATACAGGGGGAGTGAGGAGAGATACAGGGGAGTGAGGAGAGATACAGGGGGAGTGAGGAGAGATACAGGGGAGTGAGGAGAGATACAGGGGGAGAGATACAGGGGAGGAGAGAGATACAGGGGGAGTGAAGGAGAGATACAGGGGGAGTGAGGAGATACAGGGGAGTGGGGGAGGGAGATACAGGGGGAGTGAGGAGAGATACAGAGGGGGGAGGGGAGATACAGGGGGAGTGAGGAGAGATACAGGGGGAGTGAGGAGAGAGATACAGGGGAGTGAGGAGAGGGGAGATACAGGGGGAGGGAGGAGAGATACAGGGGAGTGAGGAGAGATACAGGGGGTGAGGGGAGGGGAGATACAGGGGGAGTGAGGAGAGGGGAGATACAGGGGAGTGAGGGGAGATACAGGGGGAGTGAGGGGAGAGATACAGGGGGAGTGAGGGGGAGGGGAGATACAGGGGGAGTGAGGAGAGGGGAGATACAGGGGGAGTGAGGAGAGATACAGGGGAGTGAGGGGAGGGGAGATATAGGGGGAGTGAGGAGAGATGCAGGGGGAGGGAGGAGAGATACAGGGGGAGTGAGGAGAGATACAGGGGGAGTGAGGAGAGATACAGGGGGAGTGAG
Source organism: Oncorhynchus nerka (assembly GCF_034236695.1). NCBI lineage: Eukaryota > Metazoa > Chordata > Actinopteri > Salmoniformes > Salmonidae > Oncorhynchus > Oncorhynchus nerka. The sequence continues at coordinate 31,614,614 of NC_088415.1, read as the reverse complement.
GAGAGATACAGGGGGAGTGAGGAGAGATACAGGGGCAGTGAGGAGAGATACAGGGGGAGTGAGGAGAGATACAGGGGAGTGAGGAGAGATACAGGGGGAGTGAGGGGAGATACAGGGGAAGTGAGGGGAGATACAGGGTGAGTGAGGAGAGATACAGGGGGAGTGAGGAGAGGGGAGATACAGGGGGAGTGGGGAGAGATACAGGGGGAGTGAGGGGAGATACAGGGGGAGTGAGGGGAGATACAGGGGAGTGAGGAGAGATACAGGGGGAGTGAGGAGAGGGGAGATACAGGGGAGTGGGGAGAGATACAGAGGGAGTGAGGATAGATACAGGGGGAGTGAGGGAGATACAGGGGGAGTGAGTGCCAGGTTCCTGACGATACAGGGGGAGTGAGTGCCAGGTTCCTGACAGAGGGAGTGAGGGGAGATACAGGGGGAGTGAGGAGAGATACAGGGGGAGTGAGGAGAGATACAGGGGGAGTGAGGAGAGGGGAGATACAGGGGATGGAGGAGAGATACAGGGGGAGTGAGGAGAGATACAGGGGGTGAGGGGAGGGGAGATACAGGGGGAGTGAGGAGAGGGGAGATACAGGGGGAGTGAGGGGAGATACAGGGGGAGTGAGGAGAGATACAGGGGAGTGAGGGGAGGGGAGATACAGGGGGAGTGAGGAGAGGGGAGATACAGGGGGAGTGAGGAGAGATACAGGGGAGTGAGGGGAGGGAGATATAGGGGGAGTGAGGAGAGATGCAGGGGAGGGAGGAGAGATACAGGGGGAGTGAGGAGAGATACAGGGGGAGTGAGGAGAGATACAGGGGGAGTGAGGAGAGATACAGGGGGAGTGAGGAGAGATACAGGGGCAGTGAGGAGAGATACAGGGGGAGTGAGGAGAGATACAGGGGGAGTGAGGAGAGATACAGGGGGAGTGAGGAGAGATACAGGGGGAGTGAGGAGAGATACAGGGGGAGTGAAGAGAGATACAGGGGGAGTGAGGAGAGATACAGGGGGAGTGGGGGAGGGGAGATACAGGGGAGTGAGGAGAGATACAGGGGGAGTGGGGGAGGGGAGATACAGGGGGAGTGAGGAGAGATACAGGGGAGTGAGGAGAGGGGAGATACAGGGGTAGTGAGGAGAGATACAGGGGGAGGGAGGGGAGATACGGGGGGAGGGAGGAGAGGAGAGATACAGGGGAGTGAGGGGAGATACAGGGGGAGTGAGGAGAGGAGAGATACAGGGGAGGGAGGAGAGATACAGGGGGAGTGAGGGGAGGAGAGATACAGGGGAGTGAGGGGAGGAGAGATACAGGGGAGTGAGGGGAGGAGAGATACAGGGGGAGTGAGGGGAGGAGAGATACAGGGGAGTGAGGAGAGATACAGGGGGAGTGTGGAGAGGGGAGATACAGGGGAGGGAGGAGAGATACAGGGGGAGTGAGGAGAGATACAGGGGAGTGAGGAGAGATACAGGGGAGGGAGGCGAGGAGAGATACATGGGGAGTGAGGAGAGATACAGGGGGAGTGAGGAGAGATACAGGGGAGTGAGGAGAGGGGAGATACAGGGGGAGTGAGGAGAGATACAGGGGGAGTGAGGAGAGTTACAGGGGGAGTGAGGGGAGGGGAGATACAGGGGGAGTGAGGAGAGATGCAGGGGGAGGTAGGAGAGATACAGGGGGAGGGAGGGGAGAAAGCTCTGCCATCCTCTGACTAATGCAGACACTTCTACCTGGACCAGAGCCAGGACTTTATCAATGAAATACCCCCATCTCCCGCTGATTCACCCTCCCTCCATTGACTGGAAGTGTTTGAGATGCAGTGTGTGGTTAAGGTGTGCTTGTGTCCGTGCTGTCTGTGTTGTTTTTCTATGTCATACTGTGTCTGTGCATGTCATCTTTCTGATGTTCATATATGTCACAGTGCTACAGTAGGTCTCTGTCCTCAGCCAAGTTGTTTCCACTGTTATCCTGGATAGAAACACATCTATTTCTATTTATTTCCTTTCAAAGATAATCCAGCAGATTATCTTTTTTTCTGCAGTGCTACCTTCTCTCTCTCCTTCTCTCTCTCTCCTTCTCTCTCTCTCCTTCTCTCTCTCTCTCTCCTCTCTCTCTCCTTCTCTCTCTCCTTCTCTCTCTCTCCTCTCTCTCATTCTCTCTTGTCCTCTTTGTGTCTGTCTCCTTCTCTCTCTCTCCTTTTCTCTCTCCTCTCTCTCGTCCTCTTTGTGACTGTCTCCTCTCTCTCTCCTTCTCTCTCTCTCCTTCTCTCTCTCTCTCGTCCTCCTTGTGTCTGTCTCCTTCTCTCTCTCTTATCCTCTTTGTGTCTGTCTCCTCTCTCGTCCTCTTTGTGTCTGTCTCCTTCTCTCTCTCGTCCTCTTTGTCTGTCTCCTCTCTTGTCCTCTTTGTGTCTGTCTCCTTCTCTCTCTTTCATCCTCTTTGTGTCTGCCTCCTTCTCTCTCTCTCGTCCTCTTTGTGTCTGTCTCCTTCTCTCTCTCATCCTCTTTGTGTCTGTCTCCTTCTCTCTCTCTCGTCCTCTTTGTGTCTGTCTCCTTCTCTCTCTCGTCCTCTTTGTCTGTCTCCCTATCTCTCTCGTCCTCTTTGTGTCTGTCTCCTTCTCTCTCTCGTCCTCTTTGTGTCTGTCTCCTTCTCTCTCTCGTCCTCTTTGTGTCTGTCTGCTTCTCTCTCTCTCGTCTTCTTTGTGTCTGTCTCTTTCTCTCTCTCGTCCTCTTTGTGTCTGTCTCCTTTTCTCTCTCGTCCTCTTTGTCTGTCTCCTTCTCTCTCTCTCGTCCTCTTTGTGTCTGTCTCCTTCTCTCTCTCATCCTCTTTGTGTCTGTCTCCTTCTCTCTCTCATCCTCTTTGTGTCTGTCTCCTTCTCTCTCTCAACCTCTTTGTGTCTGTCTCCTTCTCTCTCTCGTCCTCTTTGTGTCTGTCTCCTTCTCTCTCTCGTCCTCTTTGTGTCTGTCTCCTCTCTCTCTCATCCTCTTTGTGTCCATCTCCTTCTCTCTCACATCCTCTTTGTGTCTGTCTCCTTCTCTCTCTCGCCCTCTTTGTGTCTGTCTCCTTCTCTCTCTCTCTCTTCCTCTTTGTGTCTGTCTCCTTCTCTCTCTCATCCTCTTTGTGTCTGTCTCCTTCTCTCTCTCGTCCTCTTTGTATCTGTCTCCTCTCTCTCTAGTCCTCTTTGTGTCTGTGTCCTTCTCTCTCTCGTCCTCTTTGTGTCTGTCTCCTTCTCTCTCTCGTCCTCTTTGTGTCTGTCTCCTTCTCTCTCTCGTCCTCTTTGTGTCTGTCTCATTCTCGTTTTGTTGTTTGTCACTAACACCTTGTCAAAATATATGCAATCTTGGGAGGGTTTGTGGAGCGTGCGTTGTGAAGCAGGTTCCCATGGAAACGGGGCGAGGGGAATCAGAGGAGACATTGTAGGCACGTCTCCAATCAGGACCTGGGAATCACACCAGAATCACTCCTCTCCTCTCTTCCTAGAAAGACTGCGGCACTTTCCCAGAAATTCAAGCATCATCCAACAGTGCTACAGATTAGATATCGTAGTTACTGTGTAATAATTGACTAGACACACCAAACATTGGTAGACACGGCTTTTAACAATGAAGCGCTCGTTCATGTACACATTGACATAAGGTATGACCATTTCTTTAGAGACAGGTGCTGAAACCTAGACCATTGGTTTCTGTCATACTGAGGAAACTCTCTTTGTAACCGTTGTCAACCTTGAACCATGTTTCTCCCCTTCTCTCTGCAGGAGGAATGCCCGGGAGATAGTGTGTGTGACCCCAGCGGGGCTGACCCCTGGCAGCACACCAGTCATGGTGGACATCGACTCTGCAGAGCTGAGGAACCCGGAGGTCAAATATAACTACACCGATGACCCCACCGTCCTGAGGATTGAACCCGACTGGAGCATCGCTAGGTAAGGAGAGGATCTGGGTATTTTTCATTGCTATCACCTGGTTCTCTGGTGCCGGTCAGCTGTGCAGTACTGGAGCTACAGTGGCACCTCTTTAAAAGAGTTGGAGAGGAAAACACAGAACCTTGTGGAAAGTTCACTTTGACCCAGAATGCTCTGCTTCCTGGTTAACCCTTTGAGACACTGTTACAAGATGTGATAGCCCTCACCTCTCTCTCCCTCTCTCTCTCTCGCTCTCTCTCTCTCTCTCTCTCTCTCTCTCTCTCTCTCTCTCTCTCTCGCTCTCTCTCTCTCTCTCTCTCCCCTGTGTCTCTGTTGACACCACTTTCTGCTTCATCTACAATAGGTTGATCTAATAGGCTGTTGGATTGAAATGGGGTATAGTCATTGCTCTGTGGGATTGGCTAAGGAGCAGCTGTGGCCCAACCGCAGCCCCAGGGCCCCCATGCCTCTGTGCTCTGTGTCTAAAATTCTGTGTGTATTTGTTAGGATCTACATGTGTGTTGAAGTCTGTTTGTGTGTGGGGGGGTCAGGGGGGGTTCTGCTCTGCTCCACTGAGCCACCCAGGGGTGGCCTGCCCAGCTACAGAGCCTGGATGGGTGGATGAGCTGACTGACTGACTGTTCCTCAAGAGTCTCCAGTGATTCACCACAGATCTGGGCTCCGTCTGGCACAGAGAAACAGACGGGAACACATGCATAAACAAATGAAAAACAAGCGACAAAATGACTGAGATTCCTGGATCTCTCAGAGCCACAATTCTCTCAGCTCATCGATGTGATCGCTATACTGTAGGCCGAAATGCCTTATTCACACACTCCAGCATAGAATACACCAGGGGCTTGGAGATGTGTGAACAACATATTTGTTCATCTGTGCATTAACTTCTACTTTCACGTCTATGTTAACTGCATTGCATATTCACTGCATTGCGATGTTTTGAATAGGGAGTTGTACACTGAGATTGGTAAATTAGATTTGCTTATTATCGTATTTGCAACTTTCTCGGTTTTCTGCTGTAGAAAAATACTTTTAAATAGCTTACTGATTGAATAAGTGGCTGCTAAATTGCTTTATCATATAGAGAAAAGGGAGAGAATACGAGGAACAAAGTAGAAGAGAAGGAGTAATTAAGAGATAATGAAAGAGAAGGAGAGGAAAAGCAGTAATCTTTTTCATACTAAGACGTTTTTCCACCATCTTTTTTCAGAATTTCCTTATATCTGAAAGGTATTGCCGGTATCAATGCCCAAACTTCTTTTCCCGCCTAGCGACCTAGTAGTAATTTCGATAAAGTTCTGACTACGGCTTAGGAATAGGGTTGGAGAGCCCATGGCATACGGAGTTTGGGAAAAATATCACCTGGTGATATATATATATATACAGTACCAGTCAAAAGTTTGGACACACCTACTCAGGGGGTTTCGTTATTTTTTACTATTTTTTTTAACTCTTTTCTACATTGAAGAATAAGACATCACTATGAACTATGAAATAACACACATGGAATCATGTAGTAACCAAAAAAGTGTTAAACAAATCAAAATATATTTTATATTTGAAATTCTTCATAGTAGCCACCCTTTGCCTTGACGACAGCTTTGCACGCTCTCTCAACCAGGTTCACCTGGAATGCTTTTCCAACCGTCTTGAAGGAGTTCTCACATATGCTGAGCACTTGTTGGCTGCTTTTACTTCACTCTTCACTTTTACTTCACTCACCCAGATTTCCACCGGTCTAATGTCTATTGCTTGTGTTTTCTTGGCCCAAGCAAGTCTTATTGGTGTTCTTTAATAGTGGTTTCTATGCAGCCATTCAAAGTTATTGAAATTTTACAGATTGACTGACCTTCATGTCTTAAAGTAAAGCTATGATGAACTGTCATTTCTCTTTGCTTATTTGAGCTGTTCTTGCCATAATATGGACTCTTTTACCAAATTAGGCTATCTTCTGTATACCACCCCTACCTTAAACGCATTAAGAAGGAAAGAGATTCCACAAATAGAATTTTAACAAGGCACACCTATTAATTGAAATGCATTCCAGGTGACTACCTCATGAAGCTAGTTGAGTGAGTGCCAAGAGGGTGCAAAGCTGTCATCAATGCAAAGGGTGACTACTTCATTTATTTAACTTTTTTTTTGGTTACTACATGATTCCATTTGTGTTATTTCATAGTTTTGATGTCTTCATTATTATTATACAATGTACAAATAAAAAAAGGCCTTGAATTAGTAAGTGTGTCCAAACTTTTGACTGGTACTGTAAGTAAATATATATATATATATATATATATATATATATATATATAAATATTTGTATTATTGTTATAATTTTTTTAACGAAAGTAGTGCACTGAGCCTTTACTAGTCCTGTATTAGAGGACTGACATCACTGTCTGTAGGTCGGGCAAAAATAAATTCATCTGCAGACTAGCTCCAGAATGGGAAAAATATTCTCAATTATATTACTATATATTACTACTATAAAATCGACTATAAAATCAAAAGAACCTAATATAAAATAATGGTTTGGGACTGACAGCCGATCTTGTCTACTAAAGGAACAAGCCTACAGCCTATGACATGGAGCATAGCCACATAACATACAGTAGACCAACTTATATTCTGTTCTTCTGAAATACATTTTCTTCATATCATGTTTCTTTAGACCTGCCTAAAATAAGTAATGAATTTATTGTGAAGTTGTATATTCAATTGGTTTATTAGACTTTTTAAAATGTAGATGTTCCAAAGACGCATCAGCAGCTTGTAGGTGTGGAGACCAGGAGATGCTAAACGTGTTGATGGAGACCAGGAGATGCTAAACGTGTTGATGGAGACCAGGAGATGCTAAACGTGTTGATGGAGACCCGGAGATGCTAAACGTGTTGATGGAGACCAGGAGATGCTAAACGTGTTGATGGAGACCAGGAGATGCTAAACGTGTTGATGGAGACCAGGAGATGCTAAACGTGTTGATGGAGACCAGGAGATGCTAAACGTGTTGATGGAGACCAGGAGATGCTAAACGTGTTGATGGAGACCAGGAGATGCTAAACGTGTTGATGGAGAGACCAGGAGATGCTAAACGTGTTGATGGAAACCAGGAGATGCTAAACGTGTTGATGGAGACCAGGAGATGCTAAACGTGTTGATGGAGACCAGGAGATGCTAAACGTGTTGATGGAGACCAGTTGATGGAGACCAGGAGATGCTAAACGTGTTGATGGAGACCAGGAGATGCTAAACGTGTTGATGGACACCAGGAGATGCTAAACGTGTTGATGGAGACCAGGAGATGCTAAACGTGTTGATGGAGACCAGGAGATGCTAAACGTGTTGATGGAGACCAGGAGATGTTAAACGTGTTGACGGAGACCAGGAGATGCTAAACGTGTTGATGGAGGCCAGGAGATGCTAAACGTGTTGATGGAGACCAGGAGATGCTAAACGTGTTGATGGAGACCAGGAGATGCTAAACGTGTTGATGGAGACCAGGAGATGCTAAACGTGTTGATGGAGACCAGGAGATGCTAAACGTGTTGATGGAGACCAGGAGATACTAAACGTGTTGATGGAGACCAGGAGATGCTAAACGTGTTGATGGAGACCAGGAGATGCTAAACGTGTTGATGGAGACCAGGAGATGCTAAACGTGTTGATGGAGACCAGGAGATGCTAAACGTGTTGATGGAGACCAGGAGATGCTAAACGTGTTGATGGAGACCAGGAGATGCTAAACGTGTTGATGGAGATGCTAAACGTGTTGATGGAGACCAGGAGATACTAAACGTGTTGATGGAGACCAGGAGATGCTAAATGTGTTGATGGACACCAGGAGATGCTAAACGTGTTGATAGAGACCAGGAGATGCTAAACGTGTTGATGGAGACCAGGAGATGCTAAACGTGTTGATGGAGACCAGGAGATGCTAAACGTGTTGATGGAGACCAGGAGATGCTAAACGTGTTGATGGACACCAGGAGATGCTAAATGTGTTGATGGAGACCAGGAGATGCTAAACGTGTTGATGGAGACCAGGAGATGCTAAACGTGTTGATGGAGACCAGGAGATGCTAAACGTGTTGATGGAGACCAGGAGATGCTAAACGTGTTGATGGAGACCAGGAGATGCTAAACGTGTTGATGGAGACCAGGAGATGCTAAACGTGTTGATGGAGACCAGGAGATGCTAAACGTGTTGATGGAGACCAGGAGATGCTACACATGTTGATGTTAATTAACAGTCAATTACAGTGAGATTCCTTTGCATGACAATAACCAGCTGACACAATGTCATGACCGCTAAAGCCCTATTTTTGGCTGAGCAAATAAGTGTGCGTGGTACAGCTATCCCTGATCAGAAACATTTACCAGAGCAAGTGCAGGCCTATTAGTTTCATCAGTCGTGTAAAGGCAACACCGAAAGCCTGCAGAGGTTGTGAAGTATGAACATGAGACTGACATGCTTTAGAAAATAGGATTGCTATTCCTTTCTATTGGTATCATGATGTAGATACTCTCAATGTCAAACCCTACGCCCTGCTCCCTAACAAAGTGGAGGGCCGGTAGGAAGGAGAGTGTGGTTAACAAAATGCATGGGTTCTGTTTTATATTCCACACGTTCCCGTGACACAAGCTGTATAGGAAAAAAATATTGGTTGTATTTTATTCTGTTATATTCCTTTATATTATTACCGCAAAATATGTGTGTGTTGACTGTGATCAGGGCACGTGTGTCTTGTCTGTTGAATGAACTAAATAGTGAACTATTCATTTGGACGTAACAAAAGTAAACTCAAAATATGTCATTCTATTGTTTTGAAAATACCTGTTATTAGTCTTCTAATGTTTCTTAGGACCTTTCCAAACAAATGAATAATAGATGTGTTTTTGATGGTGTAAATTCAATGGATTTATTCAAATAGATGCCCACCCACATCTGCTCACCACTCCCACTCGTCACCGGCCTGCCGGCATGTGCACAGGAGGTCTAGGAGGTGTATGCAGGCAAGAATGTGGTCAAAATGGGCCTGTTTGTAAGGGGGTAATATAAACATTGCCCTATTATTTTTACAGGCAAAATACCTTCAATCCTTTGTGAAAGCAGTATAAGCTACTTTGTCAAAGCCCAGTGGAGCCACGTTGCTGCTTAATAAAGGGCCATTTTGCCCCTTTTCAACCTCGTATTCATTATCTCCAGCACCAAACCAGTAGGGGTGTAACGGTTCACCAAACCCACCGTTTGTATTGCGGTTTTGTGGGGAAAATAAATGCCAACAGTTACTGTAGTAAAGTTTTGTTTATTTGAAAGGTGCAATATGCAAAAATCGCTCTGCCATTTCCTGGTTGCAAAAATTCTAGTAGTTTGCCTAATTTCAGTTTATGTGACAAAACAAGCAATATTTAGTGTAGAGAATCATTGTACCATCCATTGTCCCAAAAATACTGTGTTTTCATTTGTTTGAAGATGGTGTACTTAAACAAAACATAAGAACGGGAAGCATAGAAATAGCACACTTAGAACAGACAGTTTATTCAGAAAATATTCAAACCCCTTGACTTTTTCCACATTTTGTCGGGTTCTTGACCAAGGCCCTTCTCCTCGTATTCCTTTGACCTCTTGGCTTGGCTTTTGCTCTGTCATGCACTGACAACTTTGGGACCTTATATAGACAGGTGTGTGCCTTTCCAAATCATGTCCAATTAATTTAATTTACCACAAGTGGACTCCAATCAAGTTGTAGAAACATCTCACGGATGATCATTAGAAACAGGATGCACCTGAGCTCAATTTCGAGTCTCATAGCAACGGGTCTGAATAAATATGTAAATAAGGTATTTCTGTTTTTTATTTGTAATAAATTTGCAAAAATTCAAAAAACCTGTTTTCGTTTTGTCATTGTGGGGTATTGTGTGTAGATTGATGAGGAATTTGTTTTATTTAATCAATTTTAGAATAAGGCTTTATGTAACAAAATGTGGAAAAAGTAAAGAGGTCTGAATAGTTTCCGAATGCTTTGTAGATAGTGGCTGAGGCTGGAGCTGGGGCTGGGCCTGCACTGGTGGGTGAAGAGAGAGAGTATATTCTCTGTTGGTTATTCCCTGAAGCGTGTACCTGAGGTAAGAGGGCTTTTTCACATAAAGAGCCGGGCTGGAGGTATAGGCTCTACACAAATAACAATCTGTGGAGAAAGCCTGCTTTAAAAAGGCAGCCCCAACCTCATGCCCAGCCTCAGCCAGAAGCTGCCTGTCCATGCATGCAGGGTGAAGAAAGTCGACTGCAGAGAACACAGAGGGATGGATATACGCTATACTTGCCAGACATAGTGGGTGTTGTTATGCACTGGCTTTCCAGACACTGGGACTGTAAAACTCCATTTGTAACTGTCTCCTAGGACCTAAAGTACACCTATAACACATTTTATTTTCCGGGGGTTTTATTCACAACTTACCCACAGCTGGCAAATGAATATACTTCAATCTACTTTATGTTGATTGTCTAATACTTTTCTATGCATCCTCATATTTACATATTTGTTAACAAACTATTTTTTCTTTTGTCAGTGGTGGAACCCTGTTGACCGTCAGTGGAACTAACCTGGCCACCATCAGAGAGCCTAAGATCAGAGCCAAGTACGGCTCCGCCGAATCCTTCCATGTGAGTATGGACCTAGCCCAGACCCCTTCACAAACACCTCACTCACACACATCTGGTGTGTCTTCCATGGGTGGCCATCAGACTGTCTGCCGGTTGTTCTGCCAATTTTGTCTCCTGTTTCTACCCTGCTCCTTGAAACAAAACATCCAACACTCCCCCAGGCCGTTTAACCTTTAAAATGTCCCAGGATGACAAAGCGGTGTTGGCAAGTCGCCCCTCACCCCCTCACCTTGCACCATGGGGCTCCATTAACCTTTCCTTCAGTTCTACTGGAAGAGAATCAACTTCTGCTTAATGACCTTGTTCTAATGGCCCGTCCCTTGTGCTCCGTTCAAACTAGCTTCTGCTCCAGACACAATGCTGCTGAGGTCCTTGTGCTCTGTTCAAACTAGCTTCTGCTCCAGACACAATGCTGCTGAGGTCCTTGTGCTCCGTTCAAACTAGCTTCTGCTCCAGACACAATGCTGCTGAGGTCCTTGTGCTCCGTTCAAACTAGCTTCTGCTCTAGACACAATGCTGCTGAGGTCCCTTGTGCTCCGTTCAAACTAGCTTCTGCTCTAGACACAATGCTGCTGAGGTCCCTTGTGCTTATGCTCCTCCAGACACAATTCAAAACTAGCTTCTGCTCCAGACACAATGCTGCTGAGGTCCTTGTGCTCCGTTCAAACTAGCTTCTGCTCTAGACACAATGCTGCTGAGGTCCTTGTGCTCCGTTCAAACTAGCTTCTGCTCCAGACACAATGCTGCTGAGGTCCTTGTGCTCCGTTCAAACTAGCTTCTGCTCCAGACACAATGCTGCTGAGGTCCTTGTGCTCCGTTCAACACAATGCTGCTGAGCTTCTGCTCTAGACACAATGCTGCAGACACAATGAGGTCCTTGTGCTCCGTTCAAACTAGCTTCTGCTCTAGACACAATGCTGCTGAGGTCCTTGTGCTCCGTTCAAACTAGCTTCTGCTCTAGACACAATGCTGCCTGCTTCTGCTCCAGACACAATCCCCCTTGTGCTCCGTTCAAACTAGCTTCTGCTCTAGACACAATGCTGCTGAGGTCCTTGTGCTCCGTTCAAACTAGCTTCTGCTCTAGACACAATGCTGCTGAGGTCCTTGTGCTCCGTTCAAACTAGCTTCTGCTCCAGACACAATGCTGCTGAGGTCCTTGTGCTCCGTTCAAACTAGCTTCTGCTCCAGACACAATGCTGCTGAGGTCCTTGTGCTCCGTTCAAACTAGCTTCTGCTCCAGACACAATGCTGCTGAGGTCCTTGTGCTCCGTTCAAACTAGCTTCTGCTCTAGACACAATGCTGCTGAGGTCCTTGTGCTCCGTTCAAACTAGCTTCTGCTCCAGACACAATGCTGCTGAGGTCCTTGTGCTCCGTTCAAACTAGCTTCTGCTCTAGACACAATGCTGCTGAGGTCCTTGTGCTCCGTTCAAACTAGCTTCTGCTCCAGACACAATGCTGCTGAGGTCCTTGTGCTCCGTTCAAACTAGCTTCTGCTCTAGACACAATGCTGCTGAGGTCCTTGTGCTCCGTTCAAACTAGCTTCTGCTCTAGACACAATGCTGCTGAGGTCCTTGTGCTCCGTTCAAACTTCTGCTCCAGACTTGCTGAGGTCCTTGTGCTAAACTAGAGACACAATGCTGCTGAGGTCCCTTGTGTGCTCAAACTAGCTTCTGCTCTAGACACAATGCTGCTGCCCTTCTGCTCAAACTAGCTTCTGCTCCAGACACAATGCTGCTGAGGTCCCTTGTGCTTCTGCTCTCCTTGTGCTCGTTCAAACTAGCTTCTGCTTCTGCTCCAGACACAATGCTGCTGAGGTCCTTGTGCTCCGTTCAAACTAGCTTCTGCTCCAGACACAATGCTGCTGAGGTCCTTGTGCTCCGTTCAAACTAGCTTCTGCTCTAGACACAATGCTGCTGAGGTCCCGTTGTGCTCCACAATGTTCAAAACTAGCTTCTGCTCTAGACACAATGCTGCTGAGGTCCTTGTGCTCCGTTCAAACTAGCTTCTGCTCTAGACACAATGCTGCTGAGGTCCTTGTGCTCCGTTCAAACTAGCTTCTGCTCTAGACACAATGCTGCTGAGGTCCTTGTGCTCCGTTCAAACTAGCTTCTGCTCTAGACACAATGCTGCTGAGGTCCTTGTGCTCTGTTCAAACTAGCTTCTGCTCTAGACACAATGCTGCCCTGAGGTCCTTTCTGTGACACAATGCTGCCCTTGTTCAAACTAGCTTCTGCTCCAGACACAATGCTGCTGAGGTCCTTGTGCTCCGTTCAAACTAGCTTCTGCTCCAGACACAATGCTGCTGAGGTCCTTGTGCTCCGTTCAAACTAGCTTCTGCTCCAGACACAATGCTGCTGAGGTCCTTGTGCTCCGTTCAAACTAGCTTCTGCTCTAGACACAATGCTGCTGAGGTCCTTGTGCTCCGTTCAAACTAGCTTCTGCTCTAGACACAATGCTGCTGAGGTCCTTGTGCTCCGTTCAAACTAGCTTCAACAATGCTGCTGAGGTCTTCTGCTCTAGACACAATGCTGCTGAGGTCCTTGTGCTCCGTTCAAACTAGCTTCTGCTCCAACACAATGCTGCTGAGGTCCTTGTGCTCCGCTCAAACTAGCTTCTGCTCAGACACAATGCTGCTGAGGTCCTTGTGCTCCGTTCAAACTAGCTTCTGCTCTAGACACAATGCTGCTGAGGTCCTTGTGCTCCGTTCAAACTAGCTTCTGCTCTAGACACAATGCTGCTGAGGTCCTTGTGCTCCGTTTCTGCTCTAAACTGCTGCTGAGCTCCTTGTGCTGCTCTTCTGCTCTAGACACAATGCTGCTGAGGTCCTTGTGCTCCTGCTTCAAACTAGGTCCTTGTTCTGCTCTAGACACAATGCTGCTGAGGTCCTTGTGCTCCGTTCAAACTAGCTTCTGCTCTAGACACAATGCTGCTGAGGTCCTTGTGCTCCGTTCAAACTAGCTTCTGCTCTAGACACAATGCTGCTGAGGTCCTTGTGCTCCGTTCAAACTAGCTTCTGCTCTAGACACAATGCTGCTGAGGTCCTTATGCTCTGTTCAAACTAGCTTCTGCTCTAGACACAATGCTGCAGAGGTCCTTGTGCTCCGTTCAAACTAGCTTCTGCTCTAGACACAATGCTGCAGAGGTCCTTGTGCTCCGTTCAAACTAGCTTCTGCTCTAGACTCAATGCTGCTGAGGTCCTTGTGCTCCGTTCAAACTAGCTTCTGCTCTAGACACAATGCTGCTGAGGTCCTTATGCTCCGTTCAAACTAGCTTCTGCTCTAGACACAATGCTGCTGAGGTCCTTGTGCTCCGTTCAAACTAGCTTCTGCTCTAGACACAATGCTGCTGAGGTCCTTGTGCTCCGTTCAAACTAGCTTCTGCTCTAGACACAATGCTGCTGAGGTCCTTGTGCTCCGTTCAAACTAGCTTTTGCTCTAGACACAATGCTGCTGAGGTCCTTGTGCTCCGTTCAAACTAGCTTCTGCTCTAGACTCAATGCTGCTGAGGCCCTTGTGCTCCGTTCAAACTAGCTTCTTCTCTAGACACAATGCTGCTGAGGTCCTTGTGCTCAGTGTTGGTGACATGTTAAGAGGTCCATGTAGAGCATACAGCGTAGGTGAGGGGATTGTTACAGTTCTGAATCTACTAGCAATACCTGGAGACATAAAAGCCAACACAGCAAAGCAGTAATATTTTCTGAGAATGTTTAGCTGGGAGTTAGAGAAACTGTAATGAGATTCATATAAACCAATATTTGAATGGGTTTTTAAGTAACATGGCTCCTCTAGGGCTGTGGTTCTGAACTGGTTTTGCCTCGGGACCCAAATTTGAACAGGTTGTCTGAGTCGCGACCCTATATCCACATTGTGAGAAAGAATCGCCAATATACAATCTGGAAAACAATTTGTAATGCTATATTGATAGTAAATGTAGCAATTATATTACAAGGGAACAACATTCCCACCTCTTTCATTGTCAATAATTACATTTTGCCCATAATCCTGATGAAGAATGTTAATAAATTCACTGGTTTGAGACCACAAAATCCACCAAATAGCACTGCTAATATCTCTATAATGTAAATACTGGGATTAAAGAAAACATTTCCAGAGATTAAATTATTAAAGTGTGCATCATCAGCTCCTCTTGTCATGTTAGTCACTGCAGATCTTAGAGAGACATTTATAACTGGTCAGAAATGTCCAGAACAACTAGCCCATGTCAGCTAACATTTTCTAACTAGGTTTTTTAGCCCATAGATTTTGTTGTAATGTTTGCATCACTCAGGTGTCTCACGAACACACATAAGACATGGCAAAATGCGATCTCAAATGAAGCAAGGGGAGCCCGAGTGAAAAGGGGTGGGAACCACTGTAAGGGAACATACAATTTGTCATCTCACACTTTTCTAATCTCTTTTATTTTCTATGTTCCTTCCCCCTGTCCCTCTCAGAACTGCACAGTGTTTAATAACTCCGTGATGGTGTGCCTGGCCCCGTCAGTAACCGACTCCGAGAGGGGCTTCTCAGACACGGGCAGTGGGCCGGATGAGATCGGCTTCTACATGGACAACGTCCACGCTCTGGTGGTGGTCAACGAGACGTTCAGCTACTACCCTGACCCCGTGTTCGAACCCCTCAGCCCCACCGGGGTCCTGGAGCTCAAACCCACCTCCCCTCTCATCCTCAAGGTAAGAAAGCCTGAATGCCAGCAGGGCAGAGTGGTTGGAGTGGGAGGGTGAACACTGAGGACCAGAGAGGCTCAGTCATTTCAACGAGTCACAGAAATTGAAATTGATATTTTCAAGTGTCTACCAGGGAATTCTCTTTCACCTGTCTATCTTAGAAACCATTCATGTATTTGTATTTGTTAATCCCTATTAAAATACAGTGTATACTATTTCATAAAATATATTTTTACGATTTTGGGTTACATCAAATGTAATCCGCCGGATTTTTCGATTTAGATGATACAATGTTTCACGTATCCCTCAGCTCCAGCTCTAAACGCCAAAATTGGGACGGTTGTGCATCCAATTATCCTCTGAGCCAATATAAAAAAACAACATAAGAACCATCATTGAAAATGAAATGTATTAACTAAACCTTTTCTGATTGCAGAGAGAATCCCCCGTCTGGTTCGTTATAACTAACCTTCACATTAGCACAGTGATGAGAATAAGAAAATGTAATTTGCTGAAATAATCAAGGATATTTTACGAGATGTGCATCGCATTCGCCAAGCAGTTAATTTTTCATCTGGTGCGCGGGGTGGGGTGTTGGGTGCATGGCTGATGCAGGGTGAAATGATCGTGAATAGAATGCATGCCTGAAGTGTTCCACGGCGTGACCTGCCTGGGAGGAGCCCTGTGGAGAGAGGGATTGGAAGACTGAGTCTTCACCTCTCTCATGCTGCTAGAGCAGTGGGTGGCACAACAGCTCTCTCTCTCTCTCTCTCTCTCCCTACCTGCTCTTCTCTGCCACCCTTCTGTTGTTGCTGCTCTCTCTCTCTCTCTGTCTCTCTCTCTCTCTCTCTCCCCCCACCTGCTCTTCTCTGCCACCCTTCTGTTGTTGCTGCTCTCTCTCTCTCCCCCACCTGCTCTTCTCTGCCACCCTTCTGTTATTGCTGCTCTCTCTCTCTCTCTCTCTCTCTCTCTCTCTCTCTCTCCCCCACCTGCTCTTCTCTGCCACCCTTCTGTTTTTGCTGCTCTCTCTCTCTCTCTCTCTCTCTCTCTCTCTCTCTCTCTCTCTCTCCCTCCCCCCCCCACCTGCTCTTCTCTGCCACCCTTCTGTTATTGCTGCTCGCTCTCTCTCTCTCTCTCTCTCTCTCTCTCTCTCTCTCTCTCCTCTCCCCCCACCTGCTCTTCTCTGCCACCCTTCTCTCTCTAGAGTTGAAGGCTACAGGGCTCATGGCCTCGCTCTGACACTTAGGCAAAGAGAGATGCTTGGGGAAAAAAAAAGTTTTCCAAAGCTTTTGTCAGATTGAAATTGTGCGACCTCCAACATCGGCGCTGGCTCCATACGAGCCAAAGTCTGTCACATTATAGAACATATCTTGCCTTGCTACCAATGCACGGCTTTGTGTGGTTAACTCTGTGCTTGGCCTTGGTTGAAAGGATTGGGTCAGATAAAAACAATGAAACAGTTGACACTGTTTTTGTGTGTTTCCTTCCAGGGTCGTAACCTAATCCCTGCAGCGCCTGGTAACTCCAGGCTGAACTACACGGTGTTCATCGGGGAGACCCCCTGTGTTCTGACCCTGTCTGAGACTCAGCTGCTGTGTGAATGGCCCAACCTCACTGGACAGCACAAAGTCACAGTGAGCACTTACTCTATACCATTTCACATGGCACACGACTCACCTGGACTGAGTTCACACGGTCTCCCTTGACTTGACTTTGTTTTATCTAACCTTTATAGATACTCAAGATGGAATTGCCTCTGTACATTTTTTCCCTTAAAATACTACAGCTAATTTCAGTGCACTTAGTATTTTTTCAGTTTCCCCAAGTACTACTTTCTATATATCCTCAAATACACACACAGTCCCCTCCAAACAAATATCTACTATCCTCTCCAGTCACACTATCTGTGTGACATTTAGTAGTCTGGAAAGACATTGAAAGTAGTGACAACACATCCATGTAATTCAATATGATGGCTCTCCAAACTACCAGTAGGCTTGGAGCTGCATTCTCTTTGCTTTACAACTAAATGTCATGTTGAATATTGGAGAAATACCATTTTCATGGGTCGGTATAGTAATTCATTACTCTTGACAATGGCACTTTAAAAATAGAACTGTCTGTTTCCATCCGCTCTGTGCTGGGCTGTGTGTGTGTGTGCGCGTGCGTGTGTGTTGTGTGTGTTGTGTGCGCTGTGGGGTGTGCTGGGGAGAAGGGCACAGCTGTGTGTTCTATACCCTGTGTAAAGTGACCTACATACAGGGCCCCCAGTAGGCGTCTGGCCCGACGCACAAGGCTACGTCTCTGTATGTGTGCAGAGTCTGGTGTGTGTGTGTTGTCTTGTTTGCCTCCTCAGATGCACAGCTGTGTGTTTTCTAAGAAACCTTTTATGGCCTTCAGGTTTTTCTGTTCTCATCAGTCCCTTCCCTGTCAATACAATAGAAAGTACATGATGTTTAGAAACTGTCATCAACAGGACAAACTTTTAGCACCTGAACCGAAACAACCCAATTTTACAAGTGTTTAACATTCTTTGACTGTGTTAACTTGATACTTTAAAGTGCAGTAATCATTGCTCATCGAAATAGTTATCAACCCCCCACTGAATACTTTGATTTGAGATAATCCAGTGATGGGTTCTGTCAGACCTGCTGGTTTATGTAAATGTGGGTTTTTAGAACCCATTCCCAGTGTTTTACTCCTATTAACGACTTTGGTTCCTGAGGGGTAGATTCTTTCACTGTAGTGATTGCTTTGTTTGATTAGCACTGTGACGTGTTTCTGTGTTTTTTTTCTGTGTGTGTGCTCAGATCCGGGTGGGTGGGTTCGAGTACTCCCCTGGTACTCTCCAGATCTACTCAGACAGCCTGCTGACCCTGCCTGCCATCATCGGTATCGGAGGAGGTGGTGGTCTGCTGCTATTGGTCATCATCGCTGTGCTCATCGCCTACAAGAGGAAGTCCCGTGATGCTGACCGCACCCTGAAACGCCTGCAGCTGCAGATGGACAACCTGGAGTCCAGAGTGGCCCTGGAGTGTAAAGAAGGTACGGACAGTCACACATCCTTGTCAGTCTCTCTTTCACCTCTCTCTCTCTCTCTCTCTCTCTCTCTCTCTCTCTCTCTCTCTCTCGCTCTCTCTCTCTCGCTCTCTCTCTCTCTCTCTCTCCCCCCCTTTCACCCCTCCCTCTCTCTCTCACACCCCTCCCTCCCTCTCTCTCTCCCTTTCTCTTTTCTTTCTCTCTTCCTCTCTCTCTCACTCTCCCTCATTCATAATCACCCTCTTATTCTCTTTCTGTGTGGATATGTGACTGTGCTGTAGCTGCACTCTGTCCAGTCGTCATGGTAACAGGTTGGTGTGGCTGATACGAGAGGGCTGCTTGCTCTCTGGTGATGTGGTCGCAGTATCCTCTGAACGTGTGAGTGTGTCTGTGTGTTGTGTGGACAGCCAAGTTGGTGTTGTCGCTTTGACGTTTTGAGGTGCGTCTATGCTGCCCACTGAGAGATGGACCGAGACTAATTGGTCCTTATCTGTGGCTGGCCATCCAGGAGGGTCATAGCCTTGTCAGTCTCAGCCCACAGCCTGTCGCCAAACACTGATGGATACAGAGATGGGGAAGAGAACTCTGGCAGAGACAGAGAGACGGGGACTGTGTGGGGTCAGATCGACCAGTACAGGGAACATCGGAGAGTGATTGAGTTAAAGCTACTGTTACTCCACATGTATACCTGATAGATTTAGCATTCTTGCCACACATGCTCAATACAATGCACATGCCGTGATCTATTTACAACACAAACAGCAGCAGCACAACAGACATGAGTTCCTTTACACACCAGTCTCAGACCGGACAGACCAGCAGCAACAGAGAGTAATCTACACATCTGCCTCTGTAGCTGGGAGGTTTGGGCAACGATGTGAGGTAAAAACACTGAGTGCCACCAGGAAGTAGAGCGTTGCTGTGTCCCCGCCCCCTGCCCCGCCCCTCCTGCTGGAGGCCCAGACGGGCTATGCTACCCAGGTGATGGGGATGGGCGGGGCAGCAGACGGGGGGGCGGGCTTGTCCCACTAAGTGTCAGTCAGTAGGGGAGGGGAGGATGATAGGGGAGGTGGAGCTCAATGAGCCGTGCTCTGAGGGCCATCAGAGAGCAGTGTAATCCAAACAAACAGACAGACAAAACTAACAGTCACACGGCTAATGGCCCATTAACAACATATTAGATGCTGCTGCAACTGTTGACGGGGAGACGATCTGCTGTGTAGTTTACCCTGCTGGATGTAATGGCTGCTTTGGCTTAGTGCTTAGACACAGCAAACTCAATAGAATGAAGGATAACTATTTCATTTTGCAAATGGTTGGAAAGTCGAGACTCAGCCAGACACATTCCCTGTCAACAGAATGTTTTATTATTCACATTATAACTTTGATAGTTATTTTATCTCTATGAATAATTGGACCCATACTGAAAGGCCCATATATGCATGATAGTAAAGCCTTAATTAACCTGTAGGAATCGTGCCGTCTGTATAATGTTTGAGTGGCTGCTAAACTGTGTGTAGAAATGGTGAAGCCCTTACAGAAGGGGGAGCTTGGCAGTCTACTATAATCATCCCAGCGGACGACGCAGGCCAATAACAGCTGGGGGAAATGATGCATGAAACGCATTGCTCCTTTATTAATTATCCACTCATCCAATTCATTGACTTTCTTTCCGATGAACTTTGTTTTATCTCTTTCTCTTTCCATTGTCTCTCCCCTTTTTTGTAACAGGTTAATTTCTTACGTTTAGCACTTCTCTTGTATTTCCAAGTAGTATGGATTCAATTCAAAACACAACAGAAGAATGAAATCCACATTCTATTTACTTGCCCTTTCCCTGTGTCTTTTTCTCTAAGCCAATCAGTGCAGTGTTGGTGTGGTGGCATATGTTTGCAGTTGACATTGATAATTCGGTGCCACACACAGTTGTAACATTGGAACACACACACATGGAGTGTAATGAAGATACTGTACTTCCAGAATCCCCTTCAATGTCCATTCATACCCAGTGCAACTGACTGTGCATCCCTGTGTTTAAGTGTCTACATCCTAGTAAGTTCATTCTCTGTCTGTGTGTTCCCTCAGCCTTTGCAGAGCTGCAGACAGACATACACGAGCTGACCCAGGAGCTGGACGGAGCGGGCATCCCCTTCCTGGACTACAGGACCTACGCCATGCGGGTCCTGTTCCCCGGCATCGAGGACCACCCCGTGCTCAAGGAGATGGAGGTACGGGTCAAGGAGGTACACCACCACTGCCACCGCAGCATGTAGACTCGAACATCTATACCACTATCTATACTAATCTGTATCTATATCTGTACCTAATATCCCACCCTCTGAATGTTAGACGAAACCTTTGTCTCACCAGAATCCCATGTTACAGCTCGGGAAGGTACAGAGGACAGGATGTATGTAACATGATATCATTTCATACAGCCAATCATTAAGCCGATGAAATGGTCATATGATATGGCTGTAATCATTTCATATACAGTAGCCGCATCACATAGGAGCTTCTCTCTCTTCATGTATCAATGATGTTCCATATATATTTCAAATATGCTACTAGATCTCACCTGGTTCAGCATGAAATATATGCAAATGCCTGTCAGAATACAGTGTAGAGACTCGCTACCTCCCCGCCCTGTCAACCACCGGCTCTTCTAAAGGGGAGGGATTACATCTTTATTGTTATGTCCGGATTTCTTTCCCACTGAATTTCCCCTCGAGTCCCAGGCATAATCAAGTGTCCATACACACGGCTCAATCCCTTATTGCTCTGTGTAGCTGCTCTCCCCAAAGCAACCTACAGTACCCAGCCTGCTCCCCCAGAGGCCCCAGAATTTCATTTAGCTCCACTGAGGAAAATTGAGGCACTTTATTAGGCCGTGTAGTGGAAGGAGGAGATTCTGTGAAGTCAGAGTGCATGGTGTAGTGGAAGGAGGAGATTCTGTGAAGTCAGAGTGCATGGTGTACTGTACGTGTAGTGGAAGGTGGAGATTCTGTGAAGTCAGAGTGCATGGTGTACGGTACGTGTAGTGGAAGGTGGAGATTCTGTGAAGTCAGAGTGCATGGTGTAGTGGAAGGAGGAGATTCTGTGAAGTCAGAGTGCATGGTGTACGGTACGTGTAGTGGAAGGTGGAGATTCTGTGAAGTCAGAGTGCATGGTGGTCCTCGATTGGCTACAGGACTAGATGTGTTTCAGAGTTATGAGGTCAGTCGAGGATCATGGGAGGCAGGCGGTTGGCTAATGGAGGAGGAAGTGTTTTTTCATAAAGACAGAGACAGTACTTTGATTTTATTTTCCTTTTATTAACACGTACTGGGTGTTGTTTAGGCGTGACATTATGCCCTAAGCCTTGCAGAATATACTAGATGTTTGTCTCCCTTTTTAACAAACACTACCCTTGGTTTTCTGAGCAGTAGCACTGCCTTGTCTATGTGAGAGAGTTAGAGTGAAGGATTGTGGGTTAGGTCTAGAGGGGGCCGTAGCATTGCTGATGAGAAGTGACAGATGCCAGCCTGTGGAACAGACTTCTGTCACCCAGCCACCCTCGGACGCACAGCACTGCACAGGCCCTCTGCTTTCTACGCCCCAGTGCATCCCCCTTCCTCCTCCTCCTCCTCCTCCTCCTTCCGTTCTGTTTTCTCCTGTGCTCAGCTGACGACGTAGGGCAAATTGATCATAAGACATTTGAAGAAACATCTCCTAAGAAAGAATGCATTGTACTTGTCCTTGTGACAAGAAAACTTGAAACTTGAAAATGCACTGCAGGCTTTAAAAGCAGCTAAGGTCATGAATGTGAATCTAACAATGGCCTCATAGGCCAAGATGTCATGTCTTGTATACAGTACATAGCCAATCTCTAAATAATACTTACATCATTTATTGTTGTGTTATTTACGTTTGTCTTACTCCATGTATTTACATTATACCATTTACAATTCCCCAACCCCACATAAAATTACTACAGTTTACTATAGAATACTACAGTACTTACTAGAATATGTAGTAAACTGTAGTATACTGTAGAATACTATAGTAAATAATACAGTCCGCAAAAACACTACAGTAATATAACAAAAACACTATATGCAAAAACACTACAGTAATTACTATAGTATATACTACAGTATTTAATTTGCCCATTCCCTTCCCCCATAATCCCAATGTGTGCCACCAATAAGTGAGAAACCTACATGCCCAAGTAGAGATGATATATTGTCTTCCATACAGGTTATAGAAAAGAGCGAAAGCTCTGAACTATCCATTCAGACCTCAGTCCTAAAGTACCTACCTACAGGTTATGAAAAATAGTATTTTATCCATAGTGCACTGTAGTATTTTTTAATGTGGGGTACTCCATATATTTACATTACATTTACAACACATGTGGATGTTGTTTCCTGATAGGTCCAGGCCAACCAGGAGAAGGCCTTGACCCTGTTTGGCCAGCTCCTCACCAAGAAGCACTTCCTGTTGACATTCATCCGCACCCTGGAGGCGCAGCGCTCCTTCTCCATGCGTGACCGTGGCAACGTGGCGTCGCTCATCATGACAGCGCTGCAGGGGGAGATGGAGTACGCCACAGGGGTTCTCAAACAGCTCCTATCTGACCTCATCGACAAGAACCTGGAGAGCAAGAACCACCCCAAGCTGCTGCTGCGCCGGTGAGACGGACACATTCACACAATCACCCACTCACACAGTCGTCCACTGACACACTCATTCACACAATCATCCACTCACACAGTCGTCCACTGACACACTCATTCACACAATCATCCACTCACACAGTCGTCCACTGACACACTCATTCACACAATCATCCACTCACACAGTCGTCCACTGACACACTCATTCACACAATCACCCACTCACACAGTCGTCCACTGACACACTCATTCACACAATCATCCACTCACACAGTCGTCCACTGACACACTCATTCACACAATCATCCACTCACACAGTCGTCCACTGACACACTCATTCACACAATCACCCACTCACACAGTCGTCCACTGACACACTCATTCACACAATCATCCACTCACACAGTCGTCCACTGACACACTCATTCACACAATCACCCACTCACACAGTCGTCCACTGACACACTCATTCACACAATCACCCACTCACACAGTCGTCCGCTGACACACTCATTCACACAATCAGCCACTCACACAGTCGTCCGCTGACACACTCACTCACACATTTGTTGTAACACACATTTATTAACATACTGACTTGTAAATTATACTACTCTTACATACAGTGCATTCGGGAAGGTATTCAGACCCCTTGACTTTTTCCACATTTCCTTCATTTACAGCCTTATTCTAAAATGTATTAAATGAATTGTTTTCCGCATCAATCTACACACAATATCCCATAATGACAAAGCAAAAACAGGTTTTTAGAATTGTTTGCAAATTTATTAAAAATAAAAAACAGAAATACCTTATTTACATAAGTATTCAGACCCTTTGCTATGAGACTCAAAATTAAGCTCAGATGCATCCTGTTTCCATTGATCATCCTTGAGATGTTTATACAACTTGATTGGGGTCCACCTGTGATAAATTCAATTGATTGGACATTATTTGGAAAGGCACACACTTGTGTATATGACGTCCCACAGTGCATGTTGACAGTGCATGTCAGAGCAAAACCAAGTCATGAGGACGAAGGGATTGTCGGTAGAATTCTGAGAAAGGATTGTGTCCAGGCACAGATCTGGGGAAAGGTACCAAAAAATGTCTGCAGCATTGAAGGTCCCCAAGAAGACAGTGGCCTCCATCATTCTTAAATCGAAGACGTTCGGAACCACAAAGACTCTTCCTAGAGCTGGCCTCCCGGCCAAACTGAGCAATCGGGGGAGAAGGGCCTTGGTCACTCTGACAGAGCTCCAGTTCCTCTGTGGAGATGGGATAACCTTCCAGAAGGACAACCATCTCTGCAACACTCAAGCAATCAGGCCTTTACGGTAGAGTGGCCAGACGAAAGCCACTCCTAAGTAAAAAACACATGATAGCCCACTTGGAGTTTGCCAAAAGGCAGAAATAGGACTCAAGATTCTCTGTTTTGTTGAAACCAAGATTGAACTTTGGCCTGAATGCCAAGCGTCACGTCTGGAGGAAACCTGGCACCATCCCTACAGTGAAGCATGGTGGTGGCAGCATCACGCTGTGGGGATGTTTTTCAGCGTCAGGGACTGGGAGACTAGTCAGGATTGAGGGAAGATGAGCAGAGCATAGTACAGAGAGATCCTTGATGAAAACCTGCTCCGAAGCGCTCAGGACCCCGGACTGGGGAGAAGGTTCACCTTCCTACAAGACAACGACCCAAAGCACACAGCCAAGACAATGCAGGAGTGGATTCGGAACAAATCTCTGAATGTCCTTGAGTGGCCCAGCCAGAGTCCAGACTTGAACCAGATCCAACATCTCTGGAAAGACTTGAAAATATGAATATTTATATAATGTGATATTTCAGATTTTTATTTTGAATACTTTTGCTTTGTCATTATGGGGGATTGTGTGTAGATTGATGAAGGAAAAAACTATTAAATAGATTTTAGAATAAGGCTGTAACGTAACAAAATGTGGAAAAAGTCAAGGGTGTCTGAATACTTTCCGAATGCACTGTACACATTAGTACATATTTTTTTCCCATATTCTCTCAAACATTATAGCCAATGGTGTAGTGGAGTAGTGGAGGGTAAACTTAAGTAAACACAGTTTAGCCACCTTTTTTTGCCCAACAGTTAACCACCTTTTGCAGAAAAATGCGTTTAAAGTATAGGGAGCGTTACTCTTTAGTAAAAGTAAAAGGCACAAAAACTAAACTTAAGCACGGAAAGCATAGAAATAGAGCACAGAACAGATCTACTGCTTCTTAGACTTGCTTTCAATGAGAATGACACATCCATAACTCATATTTCTATGTGAATTTGGTCAGGTTGCCCAAAAAGTTACATATTGCAGCTTTAGGGGTGTTTTGTAGAAGTTTTCTTCCTGTCACCCCTCCTTCCTGTGCCGCCTTTTAATTTAGATTAACTAGATCATTAAGGAGAGAAAGTTGCTTTTCTAGCCACTGTAGGGGGAGGAGAAAGGGGAAACGGAAAAGGAGCAAACTGTTTGCCTAGGTTTCCTCTCTTGATATTAGGATAAATAAATATAAATAAATTACAGTGGATTTTAATTGCTCCTCATCTGTGGGACATTTCAGGGGTCTTTGTTCGTAGAGGCAACAGGTTTATGATTAACGAGAGAAGTTAGCCAATTATGGTAATTGTCTGTTTTTAATGAAGATTGGTTGTTTGCTTTGAGAATAAAGTATTTGTTTTAAGACCTTTTTCCCCTTATGAAAGTATAAGTATTAGTCTAAAACTAAAACTAGATTTATTCCTAGTTAGTTTTGAGGTAGAGCTGCAATTTCCTCTAGTTGATTATTGAACTATCATGTCTTATTTATCCCTGGCCTTACATTTCTCTGTTAGAACGGAGTCTGTTGCTGAGAAGATGCTGACCAACTGGTTCACTTTTCTCTTGTACAAGTTCCTTAAGGTAAGTCCACCATCAAACCACCTAAGCTCTGACCAGATGAGCTACAGTAGCTACTCTCAGGAACCCCGCAACTCCACCACTCTCTCTCTTCTACCAATTAGAATTAGTTTTGTTTCCCCCCTTCCCTGTTTCTCATTATGGGTTAGTACGCTATTAGTATTTTAGTCTGTTTAAGGCTCCAACTAGAGGCGTTTCTCTTTATTTCATTCGTTTGTTACGTTATTGTTTATTTGACAGACATGTTCTTGCCTGCGGTCATTAGGAGCTTTGGGGCTGTGGCATTCGACCTCTCTTCACTCTCTTCTCACTCTCCCTCGCGGAAGAGTGTAAAATTACCCCCTAATGAAGCCGGGAGGTGGAAATAAAGATAATTTCATAGACAACCGTGTCGTAGCGAGGGCTAGGGAGTGATGTATGCGTGTTCCCTATCGTTAGCAGCTGTCTGGTTAATTAGCACAGATGCTAACAAGACGTTAACAGCATATGCAGGGAGAGAGAGGGAGAGTTGGGCTGCTGCATAGGAATCAGGAGAGGACACTGGAGGTAGGGACTAGCTTCTTGTCTCCATTCTCACCTCTAGCAAATAGCTAGCCCCTGTCTCCACCTCTCTCCCAGTTAGCAGTTAGCTAGCCCCTGTCTCCACCTCTCTCCCAGTTAGCAGTTAGCCAGCCCCTGTCTCCACCTCTAGTTTTGATTTACATTTGGTTGGTTGTCAACTAATGTGAATTCAATGTGAAATCAACATGTCATTGGATTTAGGTGAAACTTTTTTAGAATCAAATCAGTTTTCCACGTTTTTTTGTTTTTACATTTGACCTTTATTTAACCAGGCAAGTCAGTTAAGAACACATTCTTATTTTCAATGACGGCCTGGGAACAGTGGGTTAACTGCCTGTTCAGGGGCAGAACAACAGATTTGTACCTTGTCAGCTCGGGGGTTTGAACTCGCAACCTTCCGGTTAGTAGTCCAACAATCTAACCACTAGGCTACCCTGACGTTGATTCAATGTCATCACATATATTTTCTTTGTTTAAATGACATGGAAACAATGTTGATTCAACCAGTTTATGCCCAGTGGGAAGCTTCAGGCTCCTTGTCTGATCACCAACAACGATGAGACAGCCTATAGGGAGGAGGTCAGAGACCTGGTAGTGTGGTGCCAGGACAACAACCTCTCCCTTAATGTGAGCAAGACAAAGGAGCTGATCGTGGACTACAGGAAAGGTGGGCCGAACAGTCCTCCAATAACATCGACAGAGCTGAAGTGGAGCGGGTCGAGAGTTTCAAGTTCCTTGGTGTCCACATCACCAACGAACTATCATGGACCAAACACACCAAGACAGTTGTGAAGAGGGCATAACAACACCTTTTCCCCTCAGTAGACTTGGCATGGGTCCCCAGATCCTCAAAAAGATCTACAGCTGCACCATCGAGAGCATCATGACCGGTTGCATCACCGCCTGGTATGGCAACTGCTCGGCATCTGACTGTAAGGCGCTACAGAGGGTAGTGTGTGCTGCCCAGTAAATCACTGGGGCCAAGCTTCCTGCCATCTAGGACCTACATACTAGGCGGTGTCAGAGGAAGGCCCCAAAAATTGTCAAAGACTCCAATCACCCAAGTTACAGACTGTTCTCTCTGTAACCGCACAGCAAGTAGGGGCGGCAGGGTAGCCTAGTGGTTAGAGCGTTGGACTAGTAACCGAAAAGTTGCAAGTTCGAATCCCCGAGCTGACAAAGTACAAATCTGTCGTTCTGCCCCTGAACTGGCAGTTAACCCACTGTTCCTAGGCCGTCATTGAAAATAAGAATGTGTTCTTAACTGACTTGCCTGGTTAAATAAAGGTAAAAAATCAAATTTTAAAAAAGTAGTACCGGAGAGCCAAGTCTAGGACCAAAAGGCTCCTTAACAGCTTCTACCCTCAAGCCATAAGACTGATGAACAATTAATCAAATGGCCACCCAGACTATTTACATTGACACCCCCCCTCCCTTCGTTTTTACACACTCGCTGTTTATTATCTATGCATAGTCACTTCACCCCCACCTACATGTACAAATGACCTCGACTCACCTGTACCCCTGCACATTGACTTGGTACCGGTACCGTCTGTATACAGCCTCGCTATTGTTCATTTGTTGTGTTATTTTTGGTTTGTTTGTTTATTTAGTCAATATTTTCTTAACTCTTATTTCTTGAACTGCGTTGTTGGTTAAGTAAGCATTTCACGTTAAGGTCTCTACAGCTGTTGTATTCGGCGCATGTGACAAATAAAATTGGATTTCATTTCATTTTAATTTGACGACTCACACAAAATGATTCCGCTGCTTTATGTTCGCTACATACTCTGAGACAGCCATCATCGTTGTTTGTGGTGCTGAGGGGTGTTGCACAAAACAAAGTAATCAGCGATGGGATCATCTCTAGCCAATCATCCTATCAATGCCAATTATGAATTTTCTAAACGCCGCTTTACCCAGGTGTGTTCTGGCTCTGGCCCAACCCATCGGTTTCTGGGACCAATCAGAATGGTTAGAATGTGTTTGCATTCTAGAAATCGCCAGGGAGGTACTCAGAACCAAACTCTTTGCGGAGAAGAAACTTCCCTGGTTAGTATATAGATCATCTTTGCTCCTGCGGATATTTGGAAACATATATATTTGGACAACTGCAAAAGTGTTGCTACAGCTCGCACAAATATTGCTGCCTTGAATTTAGCTGGGTTTAAGTAGAGACTACTTTCTGGAGAACAATACCATACTGACTCACGTGTTTACATGCGTGGGTGGGGTGGGGCTAAGGCTTGAGAGGGTATGAATGATGCTGAATGGGTGGTAACAAAGAAGATCTCTCTAGGAAGTGTACAAATCTCACCAAATTCTTTCAAAGGGCATTTTCTCCTACTTAAGTGGGATAACAAGTTTGTCAACATTTAAAGCAGCATTACTTTTCCATATTTCCTCCAACCATGATTAAATTCTGTACTTTCATAAAATGAGTCTGTACTTTCATAAAAAGCTAAAATAAATGCAAATCACTTACATTTGATATAAACCTTAATAGAGAAATCTGGATACTTATGCATGTGCGTATTTCTCACCTTCCGCTTGAAAGATATCAACTTTTTGATTGCTGATAAATGGTGGAGAGAGGGTGAGAGGGTAAGGAGTTCGGAGTGTGTTTTAAAGTGGGAGAGATAAATGCTATGCCTATCAAGCACTTAGATCTCTTTCTCTCGCTCTCTCTCAATTCAATTTAAGGGCTTTATTGGTATGGGAAACGTATGTTTACATTGCCAAAGCAAGTGAAATAGATAATAAACAAAAGTGAAATCAACAATAAAAATTAAAAGTAAACATTACACTTACAAAATCTCTCTCTCTCTCTCTCTCTCTCTCTCTCTCTCTCTCTCTCTCTCTCTCTCTCTCTCTCTCTCTCTCCTCGACTACAGCCCATGCATTTCTAACATGGTGAAGGGCTTCCTAAGCACTTCCTCTCAATCATTAACCTCGTATTAGTATCAGCCTCAGCTGCCACCTGTCTGTCGTCTCACTCTGCTCTAAACTCTTTCTCTTTTTAAGAGGGAAGAGTTTTTCTTGGATCTGAGCTGGGGGTAATGACACTATTGATTAGCAAGTGCCCAGGATAGTGCAAACGCAGGAAACATTTATATTAGACCACCCCAGTGCTCTGTCGATTAGGCCAGTGAGAAGATACAGGAGAATAGCATTGACTCATTGGCAACAAATCTCATGTTCATATGCATACCTGTTAAGATATACACTGAGTGTACAAAGCATTAGGAACACCTGCTCTTTCCATGACATAGACTGGCCAGGTGAAAGCTATGATCCCTTATTGATGTCACCTGTTAAATCCACTTCAGTCAGTGTAGAGGAAGGGGAGGAGACGGGTTAAAGAATGATTTTTAAGCCTTGAGACATGGATTGTGTGTGTGTGCCATTCAGAGGGTGAATGGGCATTATAAAATATTTAAGTGCCTTTGAACAGGGTATAGTAGTAGGTGCCAGGCTCACCAGTTTGTATTAAGAACTGCAACGCTGCTGGGTTTTTCACGCTCAACAGTTCACCATGTGTATCAAGAATGGTCCACCACCCAAGGGACATCCAGCCAACTTGACACAACTGTGGAAAGGATTGGAGTCAACATGGACCAGTATTCCTTTGGAATGCTTTTGACACCTTGTAGTCCATGCCCCAACGAATTGAGGCTGTTCAGAGGGCAATGGGGGTTGCAACTCAATATTAGGAAGGTGTTCTTAATGTTTTGTCCACTCAGTATAGATGCATGTGGTTAAGCAATTGCATTGTTGAAGCAGAATCCTAAAGGCCACTGGTCCCAAGCTTCAGCCCGTACCTGTCGCTGATGGTCTGTGTCCCTGTGTGTCCCTGTGTGTCCCTGTGTCTCCAGGAGTGTGCTGGGGAGCCGCTGTTCATGCTGTACTGTGCTATGAAGCAGCAGATGGAGAAGGGGCCTATAGACTCCATCACAGGAGAGGCGCGCTACTCACTCAGTGAGGACAAGCTCATCAGACAGCAGATTGACTACAAGACCCTGGTGAGTGCTGTCAAATATAAATATTTTATAGGACAATAAGGATATTTGATTAAATGTGTGATTTACCTTTGAGAAGGCAGTATAAGGTCGGTAGGATCTGTCGCTACCTCAGTGATCCTAATTAGTGCTTGAGAATGCGATTCAAATACCTGCAAATGACAACTTATTTAACTAAGCTGAACCTAATTCCCCTCCTTCCCCTGGCAGACTCTCCACTGTATGAACCCGGAGAACGAGAACGCCTCGGAGGTGACGGTGAAGGGGCTGAACTGTGACACCATCACCCAGGTGAAGGAGAAGCTGCTGGATGCAGTGTACAAGGGCAGCCCCTACTCCCAGAGACCCAAGGCTGGGGACATGGACCTGGGTAAGAACACCAGTGTTTAGTGACCGTGTGTGTTTGTGTTTACTGTGTGTCGGGGGGGTGCACCTGCCTGCCTGTCTCCGGTCTCATCCTCATCTTCTCTTCACAGAGTGGCGTCAGGGCAGGATGGCCAGAATCATCCTTCAGGATGAGGATGTCACCACCAAGATTGATAACGACTGGAAACGCCTCAACACACTAGCCCACTATCAGGTGAGAGCAGAGGGCTGGGGTTGCCATGGTGTGGTTTTATCTATGCAAACAGACAGTGCATGGAGTGATTGACAGGACGATGTTTACAAGACAGCCCTTTGTTTTTCAATCCTTGTAGGTGACGGACGGCTCAGTGATCGCTCTGGTACCAAAGCAGAACTCAGCCTACAACATATCCAACTCCTCTACCTTCACCAAGTCTCTCAGCAGATATGGTGAGTCTCTCTTTCTCCTTTCTTTTTCTCTCAATCTCTCTCTCAATCTCTGTCTTTCGCCCTCTGTATGACTTTGTTGATAGTAAGCTAGATTTGACTCAGCCTCTGTGAATAGAGAACCATAAATCCACCACTATCGAGCCTACACCATTTCAGAGGTATTTCCACCATCTAGGAAATAACAGGCATTACATCAGACACCTCACTCCTCCTGCCAGAGACTGAAGACCAATAGCTAACACAGACACACCTCTGAACACAGCCTCAGCTGTGCACCACAACAGTGTAACCAGCTCTCTGGCAAAAGCCTGAGGGGTTTCACCTTTGTTGTTTTCCCCTTCTCTCTCTCCTCAAGTGTGTCTGTGTGTTAAGGGGTTACGATAGCAACGTTGACAGGCCAGTGAAAGCCAGGCTGGTTTGTTAGTCCACAGAGAGGATAGCCAAGCCCTGGATGTTGTAAGAGCAGAGGTAAACATCCACCACTCTCCCCCAGAAGCCAAAGAACATGATTGTCATGAAATTTACAGGCACTCAAGCAGCAGTAGCAACAGCAGCAGCAGTAGTAGTAGTAGCAGGCTCATGATGAATGTCCAATAGAGGTAGGAGTACAGTACTATTGTCTGCTGGTAGAGTGGCTACAGTGGAGAGAATGTTCTGGTGTGAACAAGCTGATACTGGGGGTTGACAAGGTCATTGGCACAGAGACCAGTCTTAGTCACACTGGTTCCGTTTTCATCACTGGTTTTAACACCTCCACGAGAAACACGTGTAGCAGGAGGTCTCTGGTTCGCTGTTTAAATACCACAGGGCCCATATTTACAAAGTGTCTCCGAGTATGAATGCTGATCTAGGATCAGGTCCCCCCTGTTATCCATTATGATTTAGAAGGCAAAACGTATTCCTACTCTGAGACGCTTTGTGAATACAGGCCAAGATCTCTGTAGATTGAATTGGGTATATTCAGGTCAGTGCTCTTATAAGAAACAACAAACCAAGAAGCACTGACACACATTAGTTTAGCAGTGTCTCCAGCACCATCTCTCTGTGTCATTCAGTCTCTGAGCTTCACTTCCCTCATCCTCTCACCCTGAAAGCCAGCGTGATCTCCCTGCGCTCAGACACTCAAAAGGCCCCAGTGTCACTCTACCATTCAGGCAGAATGAATTTCTTCCTCCGTCCTCTCATCCCTCCCTCCATACACCTGCATTCTGGCCACCCTACCTCCTCTCCATGCAGCGTTCCCCCCTCCCTTTCTGGCTGCCACTGCAGCAGGCTAGCTGATAAGGAACATGGCAGATGGGCATATTTTTGGTCTCCCGTAATGAAGTTTGACACTCACACCATTAATAATGTAGCAGTGCATGGAGGCAGGCGGCCCCCGGGAGGACACGAGTGGGGGGAGACAAACTCACACAATGGAGCCTGTACAGCCTGACTCATACAGTACCACAGGAAGGGAGGATATTGCTATTGTGTATGGTTTTCTATTATATCCACCACTCTAACATTATGGGTCATTTGGGCTGGGGAGGGGAGGGGAGGGGAGAGGAGAGGAGAGGAGAGGAGAGGAGGGGAGAGGAGAGGAGAGGAGGGGAGGGGAGAGGAGAGGAGAGGAGGGGAGGAGAGGAGGGGAGAGGGAGGGGGAGAGGAGAGGAGAGGAGGGACGAGATGGAGATGGAAGGGCTGGTGTAA
Organism: Oncorhynchus nerka; assembly: GCF_034236695.1. Classification (NCBI taxonomy): domain Eukaryota; kingdom Metazoa; phylum Chordata; class Actinopteri; order Salmoniformes; family Salmonidae; genus Oncorhynchus; species Oncorhynchus nerka. Next base: position 31,581,679 of record NC_088415.1, on the reverse strand, counting down.
AAACATGCTGAAGACAAGACAGAAAGCAGATTCTCTGTCCTATCTCCTCTCTCGGCCCTGGCACAATGAAGACGAGGCACGCCATTTTTCTTCTCCCACTTTGCTAATTAGTTATAGTCCGCCAATTGAGCGTAATGAGTTAGCCATCTCTCCTCGCTCCTTAGTTGAGGCCTAATCATTTTTCTCACCATCCATCCACCTCTCTGACGTACAAAAGGAGTTTTTACAATAGGAGTGGCTACAGGGATCTGTTGTCTTGCTCATTAAAATGTTCTCTCCATCTCTGAGGTCAGGTCCCAGTGGATTACGGGTTGTGACCTTGTGACAGACAGACTGATACTCTGCTCCTCACGCTGGCACAGTCTTTGTTCTGGCTGGATGACGGCCAGATATAGACAGCCCATAGAGCCATTCCTTCACCAGACTAAATATGTTTGTTTTCTCTTTTATGTTTGTATGCTATGCACAGCGCTTTGACCTGAAATGCGTGATTTTAACACCTGTGTCAAGAGTTGGAAGTTGGCACAACACAATAGCACATGGAACCATCAACATTAAACCCAGTAGATAATGATAGCTCTGACGTCATCTAGGTATTCCTATAGAAAACCCCCGACGGTGCATGAAGCTGGGAGTATTTAAATTAGAAACGTTCCATATTGCTGAACTGGGTTGTAATTTACATAGGCTTTCTAGGCAAGACCAGACCCTTTGGCACCGCTAAGTTAGCCGACCAGCCGAGCTTGTGTCTCCACACTCCAGACCGGACACTGGGGGCCTGCATGAAACCAGGGAGTCAGACTGGTGTTCTGTTCTGATGGCCTTGTCTTTGTCCTGATGTTCCTATCGCTCTCTTGCCTCCGTCCAGAGAGCATGTTGCGAACAGCCAGCAGTCCAGACAGTCTGCGCTCCCGCACTCCCATGATCACCCCTGACCTGGAGAGTGGTACCAAGCTGTGGCACCTGGTCAAGAACCACGACCACTCTGACCAGCGTGAGGGCGACCGCGGCAGCAAGATGGTCTCTGAGATCTATCTGACCCGTCTGCTCGCCACCAAGGTAAGATTACATAGACACCAGACCACCCCTACATAAATAACAAGTACTGCTGATGTAGGTCAACTTTAACATCTGAATGTTGAGGAAGTCATTGTAATGCTCTCCATATGTCAAGAGTTTTTCCTGGGGGAACCATCTTCTTCGGTAGTCCCTTGATGTGCTTGTCACTGCTAAATGACTAAAATGTAAACAGCTCAGCCTCTATTGCAGTATTCTTCTGGGGTCCCTCAGCCAATTCCCTGTTAACGGGTCTGCCTGCCTGCCCCTCTCCTCTCCTCTAGCTGCCTCAGAGCTCATTGTTTCGCTCCTAATTGTAGGGAAAGAAAAAACATGGAAATGCTGTTGAAAGGCCAATTTTGTGGTCAGAAAAGATAGATAAATATAAAGCGGGGGAAATAGCAGGAGACGAGTCATTTGTTGTGGGATTGAGTGTTTTGTGGCGCATGATTCAGAGAAGCGAACGGAATGCAAATAGCAAACATAGGTCTGTCTGGTAAGCTAGCTTGTCTCAGCACTTTGATCTTGGAAGAGCAGAATGTAGCGTCCTCTCCACAGCCACTCCCCCTTAGTGGGGGAAAGTAATCGCTCCTCTCATCCCTACTGTCCTCAGGGTACGTTGCAGAAGTTTGTGGACGACCTGTTTGAGACCATCTTCAGCACGGCCCACCGCGGCAGCGCCCTGCCTCTCGCCATCAAGTACATGTTTGACTTCCTGGACGAGCAGGCCGACAAACACTCCATATCAGACTCAGACGTACGGCACACCTGGAAGAGTAACTGGTGAGACACATTACAGGACAAATGGCAATGGTTTGCTTGGCTGTTTCTTCACTATGTGTGTATTTGGTTGATGGCATCCATCTTCTCATGATAACTCTCCCGTCCCAGTCTTCCTCTGCGGTTCTGGGTGAACGTGATCAAGAACCCTCAGTTTGTGTTTGACATCCATAAGAACAGCATCACAGACGCCTGCCTGTCTGTGGTGGCCCAGACCTTCATGGACTCCTGCTCCACGTCAGAACACAAGCTGGGCAAAGACTCGCCCTCCAACAAGCTGCTCTACGCCAAGGACATCCCCAACTACAAGAACTGGGTGGAGAGGTATGAATGACAGAGAGCTCAACTGCCTTCTAGTTTGTAAGAATGTCCATTTCAATGCTTCCATTTCCGAAAGACATAGTATGCACCCAGCGTTTTAACCGTTGGTGAAATTAGATTAGAGGAAGGTTGTTGACGAGTACTTGATTGAGGCCTCGACTTTTTCATCGCAGTCCTTCACATACACAACTAAAGAGGTGTCCTCTCCAGTTCAGGGTGCTAACCCCCTTCCCTCTCTGCTCCCCTCCTGTCCTGCAGGTACTACTCCGACATATCCCGTATGCCGGCCATCAGTGACCAGGACATGAGTGCCTACCTGGCTGAACAGTCCCGGCTGCACCTCAGCCAGTTCAACAGCATGAGTGCCCTGCACGAGATCTACTCCTATATCGTCAAGTACAAAGATGAGGTGAGTCACCGGTATATTACAAAGATATTAATCATAGACATTATAATAGTTTAATAGTATAGATATCTAATGTATTTTATAAATATATATTAGTCACAGCATGAAGAAATCAGAGTAGAATAGCCATTGGTTCTGTATGTTGACACAGGGGTGAGACCCTTTGTATGTGCCTTCTAGTTTTCATGATGAATGGAATGTGGGCATTCTGATTCAATTAGAAGATAACTGAGTATGCATCCATAAATGCATGCAGCTATTTAAGTAATTAAAGTACATATTATGGAACTAATGGACCACATTGGATTTCTGTGTTTTATTCATTCTCCCATGTGCTATCCTTCCGGGGAGTTCATTAACACACTATATTCCATGTGCATTCATTTATTTCCCCACCAAAATAGACTGACTAATCATTCTTGAAACGTTGCTTATGCATTGAGGCAGAGCCAGTATAGTGTAGCTACTCCATGTAGGAGATGTGAATGAGACTGTACACTGAGTGCTAATTCTCAGAGAGCTGAGCAGAGCCTGGAAAGGGCTAAAGTCAGTGACTCACGGAGACTGGGCTGTGGAACTGGAGAGATAATGAGGCAGAAGCAGAAGCTCCCTCCACTCTATCTGCTCCATCCGCTCCCAGCCATTAGGACAGACAGCCAGCCAGCGAGGGAGGGAGGAAGGCAGTGCTAGGATGGCTACTGTACTGTACTCACTCTAAGAGAGTGTCTGTCGTGGCCTTCAAAAACACGTAAACAATGTTTGTCTGTCTGCTCAGACAATTCTTCCTACCTTGTTGGTTATAGTGCATTGAGTGTGTGCTGTGAGAGGTTCAGGCAGCCTCTCTGCTTGCCTTTTCAAAGGGCATGTGGGGAGAGAGCATGGTGGTGGAAGTGAGGGGGGGTTTATTCAGTCATCTCCACTCAGCATCAGACCCTATCTCTACCCCCCTCACCTCTCCCCTCATCTCTCAGCAGTGCTGGTTCCTGTGTCTGAGGCAACAGCTGCAGCTCCCTCTATTTAAGCAGCCGCTCCCATTCATTAAGGCTTATTATCCAGATGCAGGCGGCTGCAGGGTCCTCCTCTCGCCCCCCTCATCCGTCAAAGCAGCACTAACACGCGGGGCATTAGCAGGCCATTATGCATTCTCCTGCATGAGTCCCTAACATCTAGTACACAGCTACCTATCACTAATGGACCCACCAGCACCAGTTCCCATAATGCCATAGTACATACAGCTCCCCTCGCAGCTTCCATCGTCATCCGCCTGTTTACTGAACATCTTCTTCTATGCAATGTCATGTGGTAGACATTCAACTTTCCATACAGAGGTAAACTATGGATGTCACTCTGCCTCTGTTTCCTCGTACTGCGGTATGGTGTTTGTAGGGAAACATTTCAACGGTTTGCATGCTTCTACATACAAGTCTTATAGCACACTCATGCCACCATCACAGCATGTTTGCTTCAACAGCTGTTTAAAAACTGACAGATGTTCTGAGAGACTTTACACAGACTTACAGATGTTCTGATAGACTTTCTCTGTCGGAGGTTCACCCTGCTGATCTATTGACTAATCTCCCTCTCTCCTTCTCTTCTTTCTCCCTCTTTCCTCTCTTCTTTCTCCTTCTCTCCTCTCTTGTCTCTCCCCAGATCCTGTCTGCGCTGCAGAAGGACGAACAGTCTCGTAGGCAAAGACTGCGCAGTAAGCTGGAGCAGGTCATCGATACCATGGCCTTGGCCAGCTGAGGAACGGCCCGCCACTGAGGGTCGGAGAGGGTAGCAGCTAGGCCTTCTCTCACTGACCCCAGCTCCTAACCCCAACACAACGCGTAAGGACTGCAAGGACACAAGCAGTACACTGGAGACCCACCAGAGTTAGGCCTGGGCCCCGGCCCATCCAAACAACCCCTCATTTATAAACACTAAACGTCCGTCTGTCGCCCCGAAAAAGTGTCTTATCATCGCGGTCTTCATCACTGGTTTCAGTTTGTTTTCCGTGTTGATTATCTACCCACCTACAGGACAGGGACTGTGAAGCAGCTGGCTAAAGAAGCCAGGAGATACATATATATATAAAAGGGGAGCTATGGAGAAAGGACTTCATTTATAAAGGCCCCCCCCCATGGACGCTTCTGACGTGTCAGCAGTCTATCATCAGAGACTTCATCAACGTTCATGGACATCAGTTTGATTTTCAGATCCATTTTATTTCTATTTGGTTGATTTAGTTGTTGGTCTTGTGTTTAACAACTGCCTACTCTCTCCGTTGGTGTGCCACTTGTGTTACTGCTGAATTTGCACAATTTACAAAAAAGCTACATCAAAAGAAGAGGATATAAATATAGATATATAGATATATAAATACAACTTCATTTTTAAAGAAACACATGAAAATAGTCCATTTCCATTTTAATGTACAAAATACTTTGAAAGAAAAGGATTTGATATTTCAAAGACTGAACTATGAAACCTTGTCCTGTGCCATGTTTTATTTAAATGTTGTTTAGTGAAAACTTTTTCTTTAGATAAAATGTGTTATGATTCAAATGTTGTCATGCCTAGTGACTGAAGGTGAGAGTAAAGTTTAAAAATAAAATAAAATAAAAGTTAAATGACAAAAAAATTGTAGAAGCAAGTCAACAAATCGTTAGGTCTTGGGGCCTTTCCTGTCCTGGGAGAACATTTGTTTTAATGGTACTGGAAATGACTATTTTATTCCTGTATTTAATACAACCAGTGCTATTGTGGCTTTTAGAAAAACCAAAGGCTTGTTTTTGTTTTTTAGTACAACTCAGAGAAAAACAGCCTCCTGTGTTAGCCGCCAACCTCACATTCACAGCACCTGAATTAGCAGCCCTCTTGGTTGTATCCACCACCTTGCTCGCCTCTGTGCACAGGCTCCGGACCACAGCAAATTTACATTACTTTTGTTCTGGGACCTCAAGGTTTTTTGGGAGGCAAGTAACATGGCTTAAAGTACTGTGATATTATGGACTCTGCTGTACCACAAAAGTCAGACTCCACAGAAGGATTCATTGGGCTTAGCGCCATGTTAAATGTAGCAAAGGTTTAATTCACCCACTACCCTTTCAAAGCCTTCCTGAAGTTTTCCCACTGTCCCCTTCCCTCAGATAGATCACTGTTAGACTATCCTACAGACTGTCATGGCGGACACTGAGGTAGAGGTTTGCAGACAAAGATGAGAGGAGTTTTTAGCTAAAGCTTTGAGTGAAGAGTAATCCCTCCTGATTTTAGCCCGTCGTGAGAACAAGCATCGTCACTCCAGTGAATTCAACAGTTCTATTTTATTACAATTAAGAAGATGGTTAATTTTTGTTTTTGGTGTGGTGAAAGTTGTATGAGTTGTTATCTTTGTACTCTGCAGAAACCAAACATTGGTTGTGCGAGCAGAGTAGACTCTCCCAGGGTTTCCCTCATGATCTGTAACGGCATCTGTGACGATCGTCATTCAAAAGAGAAAAGAGGACTTCTGAAGCACCAAGGAAGGTGAACATTCAGAATTCTCTTTTCTTCGTTTTTTAGTCTGCTGCGAAGATAAGAAAACAGCGACAAATATTTTGAAATGCAAACATCTGTGATGTGACAAGATAATGAAATGTAGCTCAATCTTTGTGTGTTTTCTAACTGCCAGGTGGTTTTTGTTTCCTCAGAAACCGGATACCTTTGTGAAATGTATTGTCTCCCTTTAATATGTTGCATCGATTCCCCTTCGGTCAATGTCCTCTGAGAGTAAAGGAGATACGGAGGAAAAACAAACCAGATAAATGTTTGAGAAACCTCTGAAATATTTAGGTCAGTTCTCCGGTGAGAGCCGTGTGGATCACACAGGCTAGAGTTGTGATATATAACCTTGGGCCATCTGTCCATCCAGCTATCCTACATCAGGCTTCAACAAAGATGGTGGGATTTAATGAAAATGAAAAGCATTTCCTCAGTTTATTTATTTATAATTGTTCAGTTTGAAATGGGAGCAGGTCTCAACAACATGATATATTTGGTTAGACATTTCAGAAAAGATATGGATATTTTTTATTCATCTTAGTGTGCTGCAGGGCTCTTCCATCCTTCTCCAATATCAACTCCCTCTAGTCTCTACTCTCCATCTCAGTCCTGTCCTAGTGCTGGCAACTCAATAAAGGTACTCCTATACGGTACACCCCACCCTTCCACCAATCCCTCCCTTCCCTCCCAACCGAACACAAAAGGCTGGACTGTATGTATTGTACTCTTTACTTGATATCTGAGAGCAGGGCGTATGGAGTAGTTTATGAAATTCAACTTAAACAGGGTTATCTGCTGGTTACTGGTTTTTCCCATACCAAGAGAAGGCCTCTCGTAGTGCAGATTCGACATTGACTCTTCTGTTCCTTCACCCTATTTATGATGATTTGTGATGGTTCTGCTCCATCACTGTTCTTCTGTTAAGCATATTTTATTACCTGATTGTGCACATTTGTCTCCCTTATTTGTTTAGTGGATGGGAAAATGTTTGTGTGTGCTGCCTCCCTCCCGCCACACAAGCTAGGCTTTGAAGACTGCGATTGTAAAACAGCTGGTGGCGTTACAAAGTCTCCAGGAGGTTCTCTTGCTTTGATGTCCTTTTGCTCCTCTGTTATTTACGTGGAAGATTTTTGGATGATGGTGATCAGCATCTTGGCGGGATTATGGATTAATGTGGTAATCTGTAACGTTACTCTATAGAGTATCAAACAAGTTATATTGTAAGTACTGGGGCAGTTGGTCTCTCATGTCATGTTTTGTGTTGTTATTTCATTTTACTATGCCACTTGTTGTGTAAAGATGAAAAGAAAGGGACTTCTCTACAGAACTCCTTTGAAGTAGTCTCTCCTTGTCTTTTGTTGTTGTGTCTGTCTGCCATTGCGAGTTGGGTGGAAGACAGAAAGGAAAGCCAGAGGGAGAGATCCAGATGCTGTTTGATGAACACAGAGCTTTCACTTTGCACATAGTGCCTTGTCAGCTCCCCCTTCGCTTCCCACAACCCTGTATGACCCCTCCATTACCCACAATCCACCACCTGACCATGCCCACTCACACTGTCACAGGTTTCCCCCTTTGCCACTGAACAACTTCTATCCTTGTCCTCCTGATTCCCTCGTTTGGTTTGTTTTGGCATATTGGAAAGCAGTTCCTTTTTTCAAAGTAAAGGATCAAACATAAAAAATATCTAGACACAGATTTAAGAGGAAATAGAAACTAAAGAGTTGTAATACTTTCTGAATTCTGATACCTTTTTAAAGAGTTTCAGATTTGAAGCAACTGTGACAGGTTGGCTGTTTCACGCTCGTGTAAATATTCTGCTCTTTCCTATTTTGCAGATTTATTACTTGTAAATAAACACGCATATAGGAGAGATTAAACTTTTTTTGCAAAATCTGTTGTCCGTCTTGTTTTTTTCTGTCTGGCTCTTATAAATTAGTTCAGCACCCAAGGAATTACAGACAGGCATATACCTTGAAAGTACTATGGCGTTAGTTCATATGCAGCTCTAAAGCATTGCAGAATGCAACAGATTTCCTGCCTTTTTCTAGTTGTCCATCAGTGTGACAATGGTGATGGTTCTCTCTATCTCCTCCTTCAACTCAATGAGCCCATTTGTTCCTAGCACATGGCCACCTGCCTAATTATATTACACCCATAAACTCCCATCAACACCAGAATTACCCAATGATTACAAGTCCACTGAATCCTTAAATGACACTGTCTGAAACAAATGTTCACTTAGCAGTAATGGTGTGATGTATTGTATCATACTGTTGAAATGATCAGATCGCTGTTTATTTTACCGGTGCTGTATCATGTACAGTATTGTAGTATCATTCCGTTCTCTCTTTCCAGAACTCTCAACGCATCGCCTGGCCTTTACAAATCTCTCTCGCTCTTCCTCGCTCGCGCTCTCATTCAAATCACATTGTGTTTGTCACATGCGCCGAATACAACAGGCGTAGACCTTACAGTGAAATGCTTACTTACAAGCCCTTAACCAACAACGCTATAATAAGTTAAGAAAAAAAAGTGTTAAGTAAAAATAGATAAGTAAAAAATAGAAAAATAAAAGTAACAAATAAGCAGCAGTAAAATAACAATAGTGAGACTATATACAGGGGGTACCGGTACAGAGTCAGTGGGTGGGGCACCGGGTAGTCGAGGTAATAGAGGTAATATGTACATGTAGGTAGAGTTAAAGTGACTAAGCATAGATGTTAGGAATCCCTTTGGCCCGGCAGTCTAGGGGGGGATGGTATCGAGACCCGTAACATAACTCATGCAAAGTGCAATAGTGACAAAGTAACGGTGAGAATGAACATAACCACAGACAACTAATATTACCGTCAAACACTCAGGGTTTATTTGAAAACACATGGTAACATGTGGGGGGCAGGAAAAGGGGCTGAGCTGGACCCAAGGAAAGAAACAAATATCCAAACATACCACGAAGTTAGACTAGCCTACTACTATACAGCTAACTAACGAACCAAAAATACAGTGGGTGGTTCGCCCAGTTATACCTCGTGTTCTTAGACAAAGTAGTCCTACGGGTGGTGTATGCCCATGGGCGACTTGTCTTAGTTCCCCCTTTTCCCACCAGCAAACAAACACCATAACAAAATAACAACAATCACAGGTGGGGACAAAGTGACATGTAGGTGCAAAAAACAAAAGAGAGCTCAATAACGAGAGAGACATTGCGATTGAGACACAGAGAGATTGAAACAAAAAGAGATCGAGCTCCTGAGAAAACAACTGACAGGGTTTTTAAACTAAGGGAAAGGGATTGTGATTGGGTAATGGAAACAGGAGGAGGTGTGTCTTCTGATTGATGACTGCATGGTGACTGATTGGGGAATGATGATTGCCACCTGTGAGAGGAGAAGGGGAGAAAAGAAATACACACACACAGGATACCTGTATCCGTAACACTCCCACCCTTAAAAGAGCAACCCATGGGGATTGTGACTGCAGTATTACAAAACATACCCACAAGATCAACAACAGTCAACCTTAGAAAACATAGAAAAATCATAATTTTTACACACGTGACAAAGTATCTGCCAACACATTATCAGAACCTTTTATATGGCAGATCTCCAAATTATAATTTTGTACAATAAGCGCCCAACGCATAAGGCGCTGGTTCTGGTTGTGCATCCGGTGGAGAAACACTAAGGGGTTATGATCAGTATATACTATCACTGGTAGGGCACTAGAACCAATATACACCTCAAAGTATTGCAGAGCTAACAACAAAGCAAGAGCTTCTTGTTAGATGGTTGCATAATTTGTTAAACTTACAAGAAAAATAACAAACGGGATAATCCACTCCACTCTTGTCCTGCTGCAGTAGAACAGCACCAGCACCTCTGGCACTAGCATCTACCTCAAGTTTAAATGGTCGCTCAAAATCCGGAGCAGCAAGTACAGGGGTAGTACATAAGAGTGTTTTAGCAGATTCAAAGCTACCTGACAATCATGGGACCAGTCAAACGATCTAGCCGGACTGAGCAAATCGGTCAATGGAGCGACTACCACAGAGAAATGTTTACAGAAACTACGGTAGTAGCCAACCATCCCTAAAAAGCGGCGTCAATCTCGTCTGGTGGTAGGTGCGGGGAATGCAGTTATAGCCAAAACCTTTGCATCAACAGGGCACACCTGTCCATGGCCGACCTCTTTGCCGAGATAGGTCACAGTAGCCTTCCCAAACTCGCACTTTGCCAAGTTCAGGGTTAGAGAAGCAGCTGCCAAACGTTCACATACTACCCTTAAGAGAGTCAACATGATCTGACCACTCAGACAAATAAATTACTAGGTCATCAAGGTAAGGTATGCACTACAATTAGGAACGCCAGCTAATACGGAGTTAACCAGTCGTTGGAAAGTGGCTGGTGCATTTCGCATCCCAAAAGCCATGACAGAGTATTGTAGGAAGTTGTCAGGGGTTACAAAGGCAGAAATCTCAGAAGCACGTGAGGTTAACGGAACCTGCCAGTAACCTTTTAAGAGGTCCAACTTAGTTACATACTTAGCAGCACCAATAGTGTCGATACAGTCGTCCAGTCTGGGTAACGGGTACGAATCTGGCATTGTGACAGAATTTACCTTTCGATAATCTGTACATAACCTGGACGTACCATCAGGTTTAGGAACCAGAATTCAAGGAGAACTCAAAGGGCTGGAACTTGGCGTAGCCAGGTCATTCTCCAACAAATATTTCACTTCATCCCTCATTATCTTCCTGTTAGAAGCATTGATACGATATGGGTGTTGCTTGATAGGGGCAGCATTCCCAACATTAATGTCATGTTCCAACACATTTGTACGAGTAGGAACATCATTAAACAGACATGGAAAACTGTGTAGTAGCCTCACAATATCGTTGGCCTGTCTGTCCATTAAATGAACCAGACCTGACTGGATAGACAGCAACATTTCTGAGTTGGGCAATCTAACGCACTGCTGCTGAGTATTGCGCAACTCCAAACCATCTCCATCAACATCATCAATATGACAGTCCACTATCATAGCAGTAGAAGCAGAAGAGACAGTAGGACCTGCCGCTGTTTTTGAACCATCTAACTGGGTGATTGGTCAGGTATGATATGCTTTCAACATGTTAATGTGGTACACACGAGATTGGCGTTTTCTATCAGGAGTTTGAAGCACATAATCAGTTTCACTTAATTTCTTTTCAATGAAATAAGGACCAGAGAAACGTGCTGACAGTGAAGATCCTGGAACAGGCAATAACACCAGTACTTGGTCACCTGGCTGTAGTGGACGAGAAACAGCCTGTTTATCATAGTGTCTTTTCATACTCCTCTGTGAGGAAGACAGAGCTTCCTATGCGAGAGCACAAGCTTGGTGTTGGAGCTCACGAAAGCGACTAACGTAGTCCAACACATTCTCATCTCCTGTACACAACTCTTGGGACAAAAACTGTTCTTTAAGGACTTGCATTGGTCCTCTCACTGTGTAACCAAACACTAGTTCAGCCGGGCTGAACCCTACGTTCGAGCGCACCCTGAGACTCTGGGTGATATGCACTTGCCACACGGTGTGTAATTGACAAGGATTGGTACCTTGATCACTTTGTACCACCTTAGGTAACCCAAATGTCGTGAAGAATTTAATTAAGGCTTTACTCACTACCAGGGCTGTAATCCTTCGCAGAGGAATGGCCTCGGGGTATCTTGTTGCCATACACATAATTGTTAACAAAAACTGGTTACCAGATTTTGTCTTCGGTAACGGTCCAACACAATCAACCGCCACATGTTCAAATGGTTCACCTATGACAGGTATTGGACAAAGAGGAGCGGGAGGAATAACCTGATTTGGTTTTCCTGTTATAATAATGTAAGGTGCCTCACTAGAACGAGTTGGGTGCAAGAGTCAGGAGCAGGAGAGCAATGAGGTCCAAATAGAAAATATTTATTTGGAAGTCCAAAACACAACAAAACTGGTCAGGAAACAAACCCAACGAAGGCGCCCAACAAAACAGGAATTCGAAGTGACAACAGGAGGAAACACATTCTACTCCTAAAATAAATCACAACGGCACAAACGACCGTGAGAATAGCCTGTGGCGCAATCTAGCACACGCACCAAACAAACACAGAAATAATCCCGCACAAAATAACAGCAGGCAACGAGGTTAATAAACCCACATAAATTAACTCAATAGAACACCGGTGTAAGAAACAGACAGAACCAAACGAAAAAGAAAAATGGATCGGCGGTAGCTAGTAGGCCGGCGACGACGACCGCCGAGCACCTCCCGAACAGGGAGAGGAGCCACCCTCGGTGGAAGTCGTGACAAATAAAGCGTAACAGAGGGGTCTAGGTAGCCCTTTGATTAGCTGTTCAGGAGTCTTATGGCTTGGGGGTAGAAGCTATTAAGAAGCCTTTTGGACCTAGATTTGACGCTCTGGTACCGCTTACCATACGGTAGCAGAGAGAACAGTCTATGACTAGGGTGGCTGGAGTCTTTGACAATCTTTAGGGGCTTCCTCTGACCACCTGGTATAGAGGTCCTGGATGGCAGAACGCTTGGCCCCATTGATGTACTTGGCCATTTGCACTACCCTCTGTAGTGACTTGCGGTCGGAGGCCGAACATTTGCCATACCAAGCAGTGATTCAGTCAGGATGCTCTCGATGGTGCAGCTGTAGAACCTTTTTAGGATCTGAGGACCCATGCCAAATCTTTTCAGTCTCCTGAGGGGAATAGGCATTGTTGTGCCCTCTTCACGACTGTCTTAGTGTGTTTTGGACCATGATAGTTTGTTGGTAATGTGGACACCAACCTGCTCCACTGCAGCCCCGTCGATGAGATATGGGGCGTGCTCGGTCCTCCTTTTCCTGTAGACCACAATCATCTCCTTTGTCTTGATCACGTTGAGGGAAAGGTTGTTGTCCTTGCACCAAACAGCTAGCTCTCTTTGTCCAGGTGTGAAAGGGCATTGTTGAGTGCAATAGAGATTGCATTATCTGTGGATCTGTTGGGGTGGTATGCAAATTGAAGGTGGTCAAATTGGAGGGAGCCAAACCATTCTTTCAAAGCACTTCATGACTACAGATGTGAGTGCTATGGGTCGGTAGTCATCTAGGCAGGTTACCTTAGTGTTCTTGGGCACAGGGACTATGGTGGTCTGCTTGGAACATGTTGGTAATGTCAGTGAAGACATTTGCCAGTTGGCCGTCTGGCCCTGCGGCCTTGTGAATGTTGACCTACGGAGAGCTTGGTCACACAGTCTTTCGGAACAGCTAATGCTGTCATGCATGCTTTGGTGTTACTTGCCTCGAAGTGAGCATAAAAGTAATTTAGCTCATCTGGTAGGCATGTGCCACTGGGCAGCTCACAGCTGTGCTTCCCTTTGTAGTCCGTAATAGTTTGCAAGCCCTGCGACATCCAACGAGCGTCGGAGCTGCTGTAGTACGATGCGGTCTTAGTCCTGTATTGACGCTTTGCCTTTTTGATGGTTCGTCGGAGGGCATAGCGGGATTTCTTATAAGCTTCCAGGTTTGTGTCCCGCTCCTTGAAAGCGACAGCTCTACCCTTTAGCTCAGTGCAGATGTTACCTGTAATCCATGGCTTCTGGTTGGGGTATGTACGCACGGTCACTGTGGGGACGACATCATCAATACACTTATTGATGAAGCCAGTGACTGATGTGGTATACTCCTCAATGACATCGGAAGAATCCCAGAACATATTCCAGTCTGTGCTGCAAAACAGTCCTTTAGTTTAGCATCTGCTTCATCTCAACACTTTCTTACTGACCAAGTCACTGGTGCCTCCTGCTTTAGTTTTTGCTTGTAAGCAGGAATCAGGAGGATAGATTTATGGTCAGATTTGCCAAATGGAGGGCGAGGGAGAACTTTATACGCGTGTGTGGAGTAAAGGTGATCTAGAGTTTTTTTTCCCTCTGTTTGCACATAAAACATGCTGGTAGAAATTTGGTATTTGAGTTTCCCTGCATTAAAGTTCCCGGCCACTAGGAGCGCCGCCTCTGGATGAGCATTTTCCTGTTTGCTTATGCCCCTATACAGCTCATTGAGTGAGGTTTTAGAGCCAACATGGGCTTGTGGTGGTATATAGACAGCTTTGAAAAATACAGATGAAAACTCTCTTGTTAAATAGTGTGGTCTACAGCTTATGATGAGATACTCGAGCAAAACCTTGAGACTTCCTTAGATTTTGTGCATCAGCTGTTATACAAATATACATATACCGCCACCCCTTGTCTTACCAGAGGCTGCTGTTCTATACTGCCGAACAAGCATAAAACCCGCCAGCTGTATGTTATTCATGTCGTCGTTCAGCCACGACTCGGTGAAACATAAGATATTGCGGTTTTTAATGTCCCGTTGGTAGGATATACGTGATCGTAGTTCGTCTATTTTATTATTGATTGATTGTACGTTGGCTAACAGGACAGATGGTAAAGGTAGATTACCCTCTCGGCGACTCGTCCGCGTTACCTCCGTCTCTTTCTCCTGTGAATGACGGGGATGAGTGCCTTGTCGGGTGTCTGAAGTAAATCCTTCCTGTCTGTCTCGTTGAAGAAAATGTCTTCCTCCAGTACGAGGAGAGTTATCGCTGTCCTGATATCTAGAAGCTCTTTTCGGTGGCAGAAATATTATGTACAAAATAAGTTAACAAATAACGCAAAAAAACATACACAATAGCACAATTGATTACAGGATCGTAAACGGCAGTCATCTCCTTCTGCGCCATTCACTACAAAATTCCCTATGGAGGTGTAGGTATGTCACTTGTTGTCTTTGTGCTCTGTAATGTAATGTTGTAGTAGAGAGGCAGAGAGAGGTCCAGCTCTAAAGCTGTCCATTAGCAGGCCTGCTGGAAAGTGGTTCCTCCCCCAGGGGCCTCAGGAGTTGACAAGCACACCGTCGATCAAATTAAAAGCACATTACAATAACATGAAGAGGAGATATTAAGCCCCTAGAAAAATACTGATTTGAATTATATAGCAGGCTGTCAGTTTGCTTGATGAAATTGACCTGCCTTTATTATTGTAAGTGCCTTTTTCAGGTGTTCTACCTGTGGGGTGATTTCAACTTCATCTATCACTGTTCCTCCCTGCATGTTGGACTTCAGATTGAGGGTAGTTTTACATGCAGGCGCAAGGGTCTGGCTCTCCGTGCGCCCCGGTCTGGCTCTCTGTGCGCCCCGGTCTGGCTCTCCGGGCGCCCCGGTCTGGCTCTCCGTGCGCCCCGGTCTGGCTCTCCGGGCGCCCCGGTCTGGCTCTCTGTGCGCCCCGGTCTGGCTCTCCGTGCGCCCCGGTCTGGCTCTCCGGGCGCCCCGGTCTGGCTCTCCGTGCGCCCCGGTCTGGCTCTCCGTGCGCCCCGGTCTGTCTCTCTGGGCGCCCAGGTCTGGCTCTCCGTGCGCCCCGGTCTGGCTCTCCGGGCGCCCAGGTCTGGCTCTCCGGGCGCCCAGGTCTGGCTCTCCGTGGTCTCTAGTTTCCCGTGGTGATATCTTAACCATTGGGTCTTAACAGAGTAGAGGGTTTTGTTCTTCACAGGCCTTTCATTTTTCTCCTCTTTTTTTCTCTTGCATTTAATTTGGACTCCCTGTCATTGTTTATTTCACAGCAGGTAGAGCCACGCCACCCCTCCCATGGCCAAAGGCATTCCATCTAGCTGCACTTTGACACTATCTCAGGGAGTCCCATTACCATGTCGTGAATTGTCCTTCTTGTTGAAAAATCCCTCTTTATTTTCTCTGTCTTTTGTGTCGCTGGAGATTTTCTGTCGATCCACCCTTTCACTTTAATGAACAAACATGGTCGTCCTGAGACCAGAGAATGAATGACTAAGTCACATTGACTTTAGCAGTGATGTCGACACTTGGTGGATAGATTCAATTGTGATAAGGAGTCTTTTCTCCTCTGTCTGCAGCTCAGAGAGAGGATGCAGCTAGTGGACTAGTCTCAGAGGGGTTTAATGCTGGCTCACAGAGAGGATGCAGCTAGAGGACTAGTCTCAGATGGGTTTAATACTGGCTCACAGAGAGGATGCAGCTAGAGGACTAGTCTCAGAGGGGTTTAATACTGGCTCACAGAGAGGATGCAGCTAGAGGACTAGTCTCAGAGCGGTTTAATACTGGCTCACAGAGAGGATGCCGCTAGTGGACTAGTCTCAGATGGGTTTAATACTGGCTCACAGAGAGGATGCAGCTAGTGGACTAGTCTCAGAGGGGTTTAATACTGGCTCACAGAGAGGATGCAGCTAGTGGACTAGTCTCAGAGGGGTTTAATGCTGGCTCACAGAGAGGATGCAGCTAGTGGACTAGTCTCAGATGGGTTTAATACTGGCTCACAGAGAGGATGCAGCTAGTGGACTAGTCTCAGAGGGGTTTAATACAGGCTCACAGAGAGGATGCAGCTAGTGGACTAGTCTCAGAGGGGTTTAATGCTGGCTCACAGAGAGGATGCCGTTAGTGGACTAGTCTCAGAGGGGTTTAATACTGGCTCACAGAGAGGATGCCGTTAGTGGACTAGTCTCAGATGGGTTTAATACTGGCTCACAGAGAGGATGCAGCTAGTGGACTAGTCTCAGAGGGGTTTAATACAGGCTCACAGAGAGGATGTCACTAGTGGACTAGTCTCAGAGGGGTTTAATACTGGCTCACAGAGAGGATGCAGCTAGTGGACTAGTCTCAGAGCGGTTTAATACTGGCTCACAGAGAGGATGCAGCTAGAGGACTAGTCTCAGAGGGGTTTAATACTGGCTCACAGAGAGGATGCAGCTAGAGGACTAGTCTCAGAGGGGTTTAATACTGGCTCACAGAGAGGATGCAGCTAGAGGACTAGTCTCAGAGGGGTTTAATACTGGCTCACAGAGAGGATGCAGCTAGTGGACTAGTCTCAGAGGGGTTTAATGCTGGCTCACAGAGAGGATGCAGCTAGTGGACTAGTCTCAGATGGGTTTAATACTGGCTCACAGAGAGGATGCAGCTAGTGGACTAGTCTCAGAGGGGTTTAATACTGGCTCACAGAGAGTATGCAGCTAGAGGACTAGTCTCAGAGGGGTTTAATACTGGCTCACAGAGAGGATGCAGCTAGTGGACTAGTCTCAGATGGGTTTAATACTGGCTCACAGAGAGGATGCAGCTAGTGGACTAGTCTCAGAGCGGTTTAATACTGGCTCACAGAGAGGATGCCGCTAGTGGACTAGTCTCAGATGGGTTTAATACTGGCTCACAGAGAGGATGCAGCTAGTGGACTAGTCTCAGAGGGGTTTAATACTGGCTCACAGAGAGGATGCAGCTAGTGGACTAGTCTCAGAGGGGTTTAATGCTGGCTCACAGAGAGGATGCAGCTAGTGGACTAGTCTCAGATGGGTTTAATACTGGCTCACAGAGAGGATGCAGCTAGTGGACTAGTCTCAGAGGGATTTAATACTGGCTCACAGAGAGGATGCAGCTAGTGGACTAGTCTCAGAGGGGTTTAATACTGGCTCACAGAGAGGATGCAGCTAGTGGACTAGTCTCAGAGGGGTTTAATACTGGCTCACAGAGATGATGCAGCTAGTGGACTAGTCTCAGAGGGGTTTAATACTGGCTCACAGAGGGATGCCGTTAGTGGACTAGTCTCAGAGGGGTTTAATACTGGCTCACAGAGAGGATGCAGCTAGTGGACTAGTCTCAGAGGGATTTAATACTGGCTCACAGAGAGGATGCAGCTAGTGGACTAGTCTCAGAGGGGTTTAATACTGGCTCACAGACAGGATGCAGCTAGTGGACTAGTCTCAGATGGGTTTAATACTGGCTCACAGAGAGGATGCAGCTAGTGGACTAGTCTCAGATGGGTTTAATACTGGCTCACAGAGAGGATGCAGCTAGTGGACTAGTCTCAGAGGGGTTTAATACTGGCTCACAGAGAGGATGCAGCTAGTGGACTAGTCTCAGAGGGGTTTAATGCTGGCTCACAGAGGATGCAGCTAGTGGACTAGTCTCAGATGGGTTTAATACTGGCTCACAGAGAGGATGCAGCTAGTGGACTAGTCTCAGAGGGGTTTAATACAGGCTCACAGAGAGGATGCAGCTAGTGGACTAGTCTCAGAGGGGTTTAATGCTGGCTCACAGAGAGGATGCCGTTAGTGGACTAGTCTCAGAGGGGTTTAATACTGGCTCACAGAGAGGATGCCGTTAGTGGACTAGTCTCAGATGGGTTTAATACTGGCTCACAGAGAGGATGCAGCTAGTGGACTAGTCTCAGAGGGGTTTAATACAGGCTCACAGAGAGGATGTCACTAGTGGACTAGTCTCAGAGGGGTTTAATACTGGCTCACAGAGAGGATGCAGCTAGTGGACTAGTCTCAGAGCGGTTTAATACTGGCTCACAGAGAGGATGCAGCTAGAGGACTAGTCTCAGAGGGGTTTAATACTGGCTCACAGAGGATGCAGCTAGAGGACTAGTCTCAGAGGGTTTAATACTGGCTCACAGAGAGGATGCAGCTAGAGGACTAGTCTCAGAGGGGTTTAATACTGGCTCACAGAGAGGATGCAGCTAGTGGACTAGTCTCAGAGGGGTTTAATGCTGGCTCACAGAGAGGATGCAGCTAGTGGACTAGTCTCAGATGGGTTTAATACTGGCTCACAGAGAGGATGCAGCTAGTGGACTAGTCTCAGAGGGTTTAATACTGGCTCACAGAGAGGGCAGCTAGAGGACTAGTCTCAGAGGGGTTTAATACTGGCTCACAGAGAGGATGCAGCTAGTGGACTAGTCTCAGAGGGGTTTAATACTGGCTCACAGAGAGGATGCAGCTAGTGGACTAGTCTCAGAGGGTTTAATACTGGCTCACAGAGAGGATGCAGCTAGTGGACTAGTCTCAGATGGGTTTAATACTGGCTCACAGAGAGGATGCAGCTAGTGGACTAGTCTCAGAGGGGTTTAATACTGGCTCACAGAGAGGATGCAGCTAGTGGACTAGTCTCAGAGGGGTTTAATGCTGGCTCACAGAGAGGATGCAGCTAGTGGACTAGTCTCAGATGGGTTTAATACTGGCTCACAGAGAGGATGCAGCTAGTGGACTAGTCTCAGAGGGATTTAATACTGGCTCACAGAGAGGATGCAGCTAGTGGACTAGTCTCAGAGGGGTTTAATACTGGCTCACAGAGATGATGCAGCTAGTGGACTAGTCTCAGAGGGGTTTAATACTGGCTCACAGAGAGGATGCCGTTAGTGGACTAGTCTCAGAGGGGTTTAATACTGGCTCACAGAGAGGATGCAGCTAGTGGACTAGTCTCAGAGGGATTTAATACTGGCTCACAGAGAGGATGCAGCTAGTGGACTAGTCTCAGAGGGGTTTAATACTGGCTCACAGACAGGATGCAGCTAGTGGACTAGTCTCAGATGGGTTTAATACTGGCTCACAGAGAGGATGCAGCTAGTGGACTAGTCTCAGATGGGTTTAATACTGGCTCACAGAGAGGATGCAGCTAGTGGACTATTCTCAGAGGGGTTTAATGCTGGCTCACAGAGAGGATACAGCTAGTGGACTAGTCTCAGAGGGGTTTAATGCTGGCTCACAGAGAGGATGCAGATAGTGGACTAGTCTCAGAGGGGTTTAATGCTGGCTCACAGAGAGGATGCCGCTAGAGGACTAGTCTCAGAGGGGTTTAATACTGGCTCACAGAGAGGATGCAGCTAGAGGACTAGGCTCAGAGGGGTTTAATACTGGCTCACAGAGAGGATGCAGCTAGTGGACTAGTCTCAGAGGGGTTTAATACTGGCTCACAGAGAGGATGCAGCTAGTGGACTAGTCTCAGAGGGGTTTAATACTGGCTCACAGAGAGGATGCAGCTAGTGGACTAGTCTCAGAGGGGTTTAATACTGGCTCACAGAGAGGATGCCGTTAGTGGACTAGTCTCAGAGGGGTTTAATACTGGCTCACAGAGATGATGCAGCTAGTGGACTAGTCTTAGAGGGGTTTAATACTGGCTCACAGAGAGGATGCCGTTAGTGGACTAGTCTCAGAGGGGTTTAATACTGGCTCACAGAGAGGATGCAGCTAGTGGACTAGTCTCAGAGGGATTTAATACTGGCTCACAGAGAGGATGCAGCTAGTGGACTAGTCTCAGAGGGGTTTAATACTGGCTCACAGAGAGGATGCAGCTAGTGGACTAGTCTCAGATGGGTTTAATACTGGCTCACAGAGAGGATGCAGCTAGTGGACTAGTCTCAGATGGGTTTAATACTGGCTCACAGAGAGGATGCAGCTAGTGGACTATTCTCAGAGGGGTTTAATGCTGGCTCACAGAGAGGATGCAGCTAGTGGACTAGTCTCAGAGGGGTTTAATGCTGGCTCACAGAGAGGATGCCGCTAGAGGACTAGTCTCAGAGGGGTTTAATACTGGCTCACAGAGAGGATGCAGCTAGAGGACTAGTCTCAGAGGGGTTTAATACTGGCTCACAGAGAGGATGCAGCTAGTGGACTAGTCTCAGAGGGGTTTAATACTGGCTCACAGAGAGGATGCAGCTAGTGGACTAGTCTCAGAGGGGTTTAATACTGGCTCACAGAGAGGATGCAGCTAGTGGACTAGTCTCAGAGGGGTTTAATACTGGCTCACAGAGAGGATGCCGTTAGTGGACTAGTCTCAGAGGGGTTTAATACTGGCTCACAGAGAGGATGCAGCTAGTGGACTAGTCTCAGAGGGATTTAATACTGGCTCACAGAGAGGATGCAGCTAGTGGACTAGTCTCAGAGGGGTTTAATACTGGCTCACAGAGAGGATGCAGCTAGTGGACTAGTCTCAGAGGGGTTTAATACTGGCTCACATAGAGGATGCAGCTAGTGGACTAGTCTCAGAGGGGTTTAATACTGGCTCACAGAGAGGATGCCGTTAGTGGACTAGTCTCAGAGGGGTTTAATACTGGCTCACAGAGAGGATGCAGCTAGTGGACTAGTCTCAGAGGGATTTAATACTGGCTCACAGAGAGGATGCAGCTAGTGGACTAGTCTCACAGGGGTTTAATACTGGCTCACAGAGAGGATGCAGCTAGTGGACTAGTCTCAGAGGGGTTTAATACTGGCTCACAGAGAGGATGCAGCTAGTGGACTAGTCTCAGATGGGTTTAATACTGGCTCACAGAGAGGATGCAGCTAGTGGACTAGTCTCAGATGGGTTTAATACTGGCTCACAGAGAGGATGCAGCTAGTGGACTAGTCTCAGAGGGGTTTAATGCTGGCTCACAGAGAGGATGCAGCTAGTGGACTAGTCTCAGAGGGGTTTAATGCTGGCTCACAGAGAGGATGCAGCTAGTGGACTAGTCTCAGATGGGTTTAATACTGGCTCACAGAGAGGATGCAGCTAGTGGACTAGTCTCAGAGGGGTTTAATGCTGGCTCACAGAGAGGATGCCGCTAGAGGACTAGTCTCAGAGGGGTTTAATACTGGCTCACAGAGAGGATGCAGCTAGTGGACTAGTCTCAGAGGGGTTTAATACTGGCTCACAGAGAGGATGCAGCTAGTGGACTAGTCTCAGAGGGGTTTAATACAGGCTCACAGAGAAGCCTCCACCAGGTCTGTCTCATATACTGCAGCTCCCTTTATTGGTCCCAGTAAATGAAGATCAGCATGGGAAATAAGATGATATCAGTGGATCAGTGCAGAGAGCCAGTGTCAAGCTAGTGTTTTCAAAGCTGAATTAGCTCGGCTAATGCTAAAATGTGCCTCCTTGGGTGAGGTAATGCTCAGTGAGGAAAGAGGCTTTGCACGTGTTCTGGTCACCTCTGAAGGCTAAGCTGCTCCTGAGGACTTACTGCAAGCAATCAGTAATTACCAGCTGCCTACAAAGTAAAGACCATTGCAGAGTGCAGAACTGAGACTTTAGAATTCAGTGCTGGTTTCTTTCTTAGAAAAGGTTTCCCTGCAAGCTTTCTCTTCACCTTTGCTCTACTCAGCCCGACAGGTTATTCTCTCACTTTCTTCTTTCCCTTAACTGTGTGTTTCCGTCTTTGACTCTCTGCAGGATGGACAGATGCTGCAGAAGCTGATGGATGAGAATAAAACTGAGCAGACGGAAGCAGTCATTTTAGTGTCAGATCCCTCCGTCTCCCCCATGCCCCGTGTCTCCCTGCATGGAGGAGACAGCGTCAGATCCCTCCATCTCCCCCATGCCCTGTGTCTCCCTGCATGGAGGAGACAGCGTCAGATCCCTCCATCTCCCCCATGCCCCGTGTCTCTCTGCATGGAGGAGACAGCGTCAGATCCCTCCATCTCCCCCATGCCCTGTGTCTCCCTGCATGGAGGAGACAGTGTCAGATCCCTTCTTCTCCCCCATGCCCTGTGTCTCCCTGCATGGAGGAGACAGCGTCAGATCCCTTCTTCTCCCCCATGCCCTGTGTCTCCCTGCATGGAGGAGACAGTGTCAGATCCCTTCTTCTCCCCCATGCCCTGTGTCTCCCTGCATGGAGGAGACAGCGTCAGATCCCTCCATCTCCCCCATGCCCTGTGTCTCCCTGCATGGAGGAGACAGCGTCAGATCCCTCCATCTCCCCCATGCCCTGTGTCTCCCTGCATGGAGGAGACAGCGTCAGATCCCTCCGTCTCCCCCATGCCCTGTGTCTCCCAGCATGGAGGAGACAGCGTCAGATCCCTCCATCTCCCCCATGCCCCGTGTCTCCCTGCATGGAGGAGACAGCGTCAGATCCCTCCATCTCCCCCATGCCCCGTGTCTCCCTGCATGGAGGAGACAGCTTCAGATCCCTCCATCTCCCCCATGCCCCGTGTCTCCCTGCATGGAGCAGACAGCGTCAGATCCCTCCATCTCCCCCATGCCCTGTGTCTCCCTGCATGGAGGAGACAGCGTCAGATCCCTCCATCTCCCCCATGCCCCGTGTCTCTCTGCATGGAGCAGACAGCGTCAGATCCCTCCATCTCCCCCATGCCCCGTGTCTCCCTGCATGGAGGAGACAGCGTCAGATCCCTCCATCTCCCCCATGCCCCGTGTCTCCCTGCATGGAGGAGACAGCGTCAGATCCCTCCATCTCCCCCATGCCCCGTGTCTCTCTGCATGGAGGAGACAGCGTCAGATCCCTCCATCTCCCCCATGCCCCGTGTCTCTCTGCATGGAGCAGACAACGTTAGATCCCTTCTTCTCCCCCATGTCCCGTGTCTCTCTGCATGGAGCAGACAACGTTAGATCCCTTCTTCTCCCCCATGCCCCGTGTCTCCCTGCATGGAGGAGACAGCGTCAGATCCCTCCATCTCCCCCATGCCCCGTGTCTCTCTGCATGGAGGAGACAGCGTCAGATCCCTCCATCTCCCCCATGCCCCGTGTCTCTCTGCATGGAGGAGACAGCGTCAGATCCCTCCATCTCCCCCATGCCCCGTGTCTCTCTGCATGGAGCAGACAACGTTAGATCCCTTCTTCTCCCCCATGTCCCGTGTCTCTCTGCATGGAGCAGACAACGTTAGATCCCTTCTTCTCCCCCATGCCCCGTGTCTCTCTGCATGGAGCAGACAACGTTAGATCCCTTCTTCTCCCCCATGCCCTGTGTCTCCCTGCATGGAGCAGACAGTGTCAGAAGCAGTCTGGGTTTTAAGAGTGAGTGGCTGCCGGACCAACACAGATGATTTTGCTGCCACAGACAAGGTCAGGCCACGGCGGAGCCGTAAGTGTCACTTCAATTAGCAGCCTCGCCGCTCACCTGTCGTCAGGAGGAAAGGACAGGTGTAGAGCAGGAGATTGAAGAGAGGTAATAAGGAAACCTCAGAAATAAACGGAACTTTACCTGTCAAAAAATAATTATTTTTGTTTGCTTTGGAGGGACGCTTTAGCACATTGTGCAGAAACACTCCTTTGAAACTTGATTTATCTGGTAACATAGCGGTGGTTGGCTCTGTTGTTGTGCCTTGGCCAGGATCAGAGAGGTTTTTTTTGGCAGTGATTACGAGGGTCATGGCGACAGAGAGACAATACAACAGAGGATGGATAAAGGCCCGGTGTTTGAAAGGGAAAAGGTTGAATTATTCATTCAGGATCTCCATCCATTGATAATGTTCTACACATAAAGTCCGTTAAGTTACAATATTGGAACAACGATGCAACGTCTCATTTATGGCAACTTAAATGACAGATACGAAAACAGACTGTTTCTTTTACTACTCTGTTTTTTTGTCGATATGTAACCTTGTGTCAATGTTTTTCTTAGCTGTTATCTCGCAAAGTTTTCAAAATAAATAACAAAGTTGTAAATTGCCAGAGGTTGAAATGACAGAGAGAGAGAGAGAAAAAGTATGTTTGCAATCTTTCAATTTATCTATGGAGGAATTAGCATGACGTTTCTTTATGCTGTCCAGAGATAAGCTAGGCAGTGCATTCTGGTCCTTCTAAAGCCAGGCTCCATCTTTGAAGGAACACTGGGCAGATAGAGATAGGGAATGTGTGTGTGTGTGTGTGTCTGATGTGCGTGTCTGATGTGTGTGTCTGATGTGTGTGTAGTGTGTGTGTGTGCCTCCTTGCCATGTGTGTGAATATGGTGGCCAAGAGGGGGTCTGTATAAACCACAAACCAAAGCCAACCGAAGGTTTTAGCAGTGTGGAGGTTCGATGGCAGAGAGAAGTGATCTAGGAAGCAGCACGACTATTCTTACCACAGCAGTGGTCCAATGTCAACACGTGCTGATTGAAGTAATGGCAATTTCAATTATTCACCCCAAACATGTCAGCCTTGAAGTAGCCTACATCCTCTCAAGGTCACAACTTAGTTTGAATCCGCAACTCGACACCCCTCCTTCCAACATGCAGAGGAAGAGAAAGAAGGTTACTATGAAACCGTTGCCATTTTGTTGATTCTACTTATTCAAAGGTTTTTCTTTATTTTTTTTTACTATTTTCTACATTGTAGAATAATAGTGAAGATATCAAAACTATGAAATAACAAATATGGAATCATGTAGTAACCAAAAAAGTATATTTTATATTGTAGATTTATATTGTAGGTAACTCTGGGTCTTCCTTTCCTGTGGCTGTCCTCACGAGAGCCAGTTTCATCATCACTTGATGTTTTTTTGCGACTGCACTTGAAGAAACGTTGAAAGTTCTTGAAATGTTCCGCATTGACTGACCTTCATGTCTTAAAGTAATGATGGACTGTTGTTTCTCTTTGCTTATTTGAGCTGTTCTTGCCATAACATGGACTTGGTCTTTTACCAAATTAGGGCTCTCTTCTGTATACCACACTTTTTTGGTTACTACATGATTCCATATGTGTTATTTCACTACTTTTCTACAATGTAGAAAATAGCCAAAATAAAGAAAAACCCTCGGATGATTAGGTGTGTCCACATTTTTGACTGGTACTGAATGTATATATCGCAATGAGAAAGAAACATTCCTGTTAACTAATAAAACTATGAGGAAAGCTAGTTGTGATAGGAGCTAAAGATGTAGGCTAGGATATGAAAGGGGGAGCGTGGACAGACAGACAGGTGAACGTGAGTGTAGTCGGAGGAGATATTCAGTTCATAGCACTGTCTGTGCTTTTTCTGCAGTGCCTGCTCTAGCAAACTGACACTGCAACCTCCGTGCATTTTTCATGAACTGTGTTGCTTTACAAGTCTTTCTCTCTTATTCTCT